>NW_028227276.1:15963291-15965791 GCF_978045245.1 Mus caroli | reverse complement strand
ACAGAGAGAGACAGAGATAGAGACAAAGAGAACAGAGATAGAGACTGAGATAGACAGAAAGAGAGACAGAGAGAGACAGAGAGAGACAGATAGAGACAGAGAGTGACCGTGGTAGAGACAGAGAGAGACATAGAGAGAGACAGAGAGAGACAGAGAGAGACACAGAGAGAGACAGAGAGAGACACAGTGAGAGATAGAGAGAGACAGAGAGAGACACAGAGATATACAGAGCAACAGAGTGAAAAACAGAGATAGACAGAGATAGAGCCAGAGAGAGACAGAGGGAGACAGAGAAAGACAGAGAGAGACACAGAGAGAGACAGAGAGAGACAGAGAGAGACTGAGAGAGACAGAGATAAAGACAGAGAGAGACACAGAGAGAGACAGAGAGAGACAGAGAGAGACTAAGAGAGACAGAGATTAAGATAGAGAGAGACAGAGAGAGACAGAGAGAGAGGGAGACAGAGAGAGACAGAGAGAGACAGTGACAGAGACAGAGAGAGACAGAGATAGAGAGAGAGACAGAGTGATACAGAGAGAGACAGAGAGATTCAGAGAGAGACAGAGAGAGACAGAGAGAGAGACTTAGAGAGACAGAGAGAGACAGAGAGAGACACAGTGAGAGATAGAGAGAGACAGAGAGAGACACAGAGAGTGACAGAGCGACAGATTGATAAACAGAGAGACAGAGATAGAGACAGATTGACAGAGAGAGAGAAACAGAGAGAGAGAGGGAGACAGAGAAAGACAGAGAGATACAGAGAGAGAAACAGAGAGAGACAGCAAGAGACAGAGAGCGACAGAGAAAGACAGAGAGAGACAGAGATAGAGACAGAGAGACAGAGAGAGAGACAGAGAGAGAGACAGAGAGAGACAGAGAGAGACAGTGAGAGACAGATATAGAGAGACAGAGACACAGAGAGACACATAGAGAGACACAGAGAGACACCGAGAGAAACAGAGACAAAGATCTAGACAGAGAGAGAGAAAAAGAGACAAAGATAGACAGAGAGAGACACAGAGAGAGACTGAGAAAGACAGAGATAGAGACAGAGAAAGACAAAGAGAGAGACGGAGAGTGACAGTTAGAGACAGAGAGAAAGAGATAGAGACATAGAGAGACGCAGAGAGAGACAAAGAGAGACAAAGAGATAAACAGAGAGAGACAGAGATAGAGACAGAGAGAGACAAAGAGAGACAGAGAGAGACACAGAGAAGACAGTAAGAGACTGAGAGAGACAGAGATAGAGACTGAGAGAGATAGAGAGAGAGACACAGAGAGAGACCAAGAGAGACAGAGAGAGACAGAGAGAGACAGAGAGAGACAGAGAGAGACAGAGAGAGACAGAGAGAGACAGAGATAGAGACAGAGAGAGAGAGACAGAGAGAGACATAAAGAGACAGAGAGAGACAGAGATAGAGACTGAGAGAGACAGAGAGATACAGAGAGGGACGGAGACAGAGAGAGACAATGAGAGACAGAGAGAGACAGAGAGAGAGACACAGGAAACAGATAGAGTCATAGAGAGACACAGAGAGAGACAGAGAGAGACAGGAGATAAACAGGGAGAGACAGAGATAGAGACAGAGAGAAACCGAGAGAGACAAAGAGAACAGAGAGAGACAGAGAGAGACAGAGAGAGACACAGAGAGAGACAGAGAGAGACAGAGAGAGACAGAGAGAGACATAGAGAGAGACAGAGACAGAGAGAGACAGAGATAGAGAGACAGAGACACAAAGAGACTCTTAGAGATTCACAGAGAGACACAGAAAGAGACAGAGACAAGGAGATAGACAGAGAGAGACAGAGACAGAGTGAAAGAGACTGAGACAGACAGAGAGAGACAGAGAGAGACCGAGACATACACATAGAGAGACATAGAAAGACAGAGAGAGACACAGAGAGACAAACAAAGACAGAGAGAGAGACAGACATAGAGACAGAGATACAGAGACAGAGACACAGAGAAACACATTGAGAGACACAGAGAGAGACAGAGACAAAGAGAGAGACAGAGACAGAGTGAGAGAGACTGAAAGAGACAGAGAGACAAACAGAGAGAGACAGAGACTAAGAGAGAGACAGAGATATAAACAGAGAGAGACAGAAAGAGAGACAGAGAGAGTGATAGACACAGAGAGAGACACAGAGAGAGATAGAGAGAGAGGTAGACAGAGAGGGACAAAGAGAGAGACAGAGAGAGACAAAGACAGAGACAGAGAGAGACAGAGACAAAGAGAGAGACAGAGACAAAGTGAGAGAGACTGAGAGACAGAGAGAGACAGAGAGAGAGACAGAGAGAGAAAATGAGAGACAGAGAGAGACACAGAGGGAGACAGAGAGAGACAGAGAGTGACAGAGAAACAGAGATAGAGAGACAGAGACACAGAGAGAGAGAGAGACAGAGTGAGAGTGACTGAGAGAGACAGAGAGACCGACAGAGAGAAACAGAGACAAATAGAGAAACAGAGAGAGACAGAGATAGAGACAGAGAGAGA
>NW_028227276.1:15935791-15938291 GCF_978045245.1 Mus caroli | reverse complement strand
ACAGTGAGACAAAGAGATAGATAGAGAGAGAGGTAGACAGAGAGAGACAAAGAGAGAGACAGAGAGAGAGACAGAGAGAGGACAGAGAGAGACGGAGAGATAAGAGAGAGACAGAGAGAGACAGAGAGAGACAAGAAACAGACAAAGAGAGAGAGACAGAGAGAGACAGAAAGAGACTAGAGAGAGATAGAGAGATACAGAGAGAGACACAGAGAAAGACAGAGAAAAGAGAGAGACAGAGAGAGACAAGGACAGAGTGAGAGAGACTGAGAGAGACAGAGAGAGACATAGAGAGAGACTGAGAGAGACAGAGAGAGAGACAGAGACAAAGAGAGAGACAGAGAGAGACAGAGAGAAAGTGAGAGAGACTGAGAGAGACAAAGAGAGAGACAGAGAGAGACAGACAGAGACAGAGAGAGACAGAGAGAGACAGAGAGAGAGACAGACAGAGACAGAGAGAGACAGAGAGAAAGACAGACAGAGACAGAGAGAGAAAGAGAGAGACAGAGTGATACAGAGAGATAGACAGAAAGAGACAGAGAGAGATATAGAGAGAGACAGAGAGAGAGACAGAGACAAAGAGAGAGACAGAGAGAGACAGTGACAGTGTGAGAGAAACTGAGAGAGACAGAGAGAGAGAGAGACAGAGAGAGACAGAGACAAAGTGAGAGAGACTGAGATAGACAGAGAGCGAGATAGAGAGAGACAGAGACAAAGAGAGAAACAGAGAGAGAGACAGAGACAGAGTGAGATAGACTGAGAGAGACAGAGAGAGACACAAAGAGAGACAGAGAGAGACAGAGAGAGGCAGAGATAGAGACAGAGAGAGACAGAGAGAGACAGAGAGAGACAGAGAAAGACAGAGAGATACAGAGAGAGACAGAGAGAGACACAGAGAGAGATAGAGAGAGACAGAGAGAGACAGACACAGAGAGAAACAGCGATAGAGACAGCGAGACAGAGAGAGACAAAGAGAGAGACAAAGAGAGAGACAGAGAGAGACAGACAGAGACAGAGAGAGACAGAGAGAGAGACAGAGAGAGAGACAGACAGAGACAGACAGAGACAGAGAGAGACAGACAGAGACAGAGAGAATGGAAGACAGAGAAAGACAAACAGAGAGACAAATGAGACAGATAGAGACACAGAGAGAGACAGAGAGAGACAGAGAGTGAAACAGAGAGAGAGAGAGACACAGAGAGACACACACAGAGAGAGAGAGACAGGTAGACAAAAAGAGACAAAGAGAGAGACAGAGAGAGACAAAGAGAGAGACAAAGAAAGACAGAGAGAGAGACAGAGAGATACACAGAGAGAGACAGAGAGAGACAGAGAGAGACAGCAATAGAGAAACAGAGAGACACAGAGAGACACAGAGAGACACAGAGCTAGATAGAGAGAGGTAGACAGAGAGAGACAGAGAGAGAGACAGAGACAGAGTGAGAGAGACAGAGAGAGAGACAGAGAGGCAGAGACAAAGAGAGAGACAGAGAGAGACAAGGACAGAGTGAGAGAGACTGAGAGAGACAGAGAGAGACATAGAGAGAGACAGAGAGAGACAGAGATAGACAGAGAGAGAGACAGAGACAGAGACAGAGATATACAGAGAGAGACAGAGAGAGAGACAGAGACAGAGTGAGAGAGACAGAGAGAGACAGAGAAAGAGACAGAGAGATTCACAGTGATGGACAGAGAGAGACAGAGAAAGACAAAGAGAGAGACAGAGAGTGACAGAGTGATAAACAGAGAGAGACAGAGTTAGAGACAGAGACAGGGAGACAGAGAGAGAAAGATAGAGACACACAGAGATACAGAGATAGACAGAGAGAGACAGAGATAGAGAGAGACAGAGAGAGACAGAGAGAGAGACAGAGAGAGACACAGAGAGAGATAGAGAGACAGGTAGACAAAGAGAGACAAAGAGAGAGACAGAGAGAGACAAAGAGAGAGACAAAGAAAGAGACAGAGAGAGAGACAGAGAGAGACACAGAGAGAGACAGAGAGAGAGACAGAGAGAGACAGAGAAAGAAACAGAGAGAGACAGAGAGAGACACAGTGAGACAAAGAGATAGATAGAGAGAGAGGTAGACAGAGAGAGACAAAGAGAGAGACAGAGAGAGACACAGAGAGAGACACAGAGAGAGATAGAGAGACCGGTAGACAAAGAGAGACAAAGAGAGAGACAGAGAGAAAGACAGAGAGAGACAGATAGAGACACACAGAGATACAGAGAGAGACAGAGAGAGACAGAGATAGAGAGAGACAGAGAGAGACAGAGAGAGAGACAGAGAGAGACAGAGAGAGATAGAGAGACAGGTAGACAAAGAGAGACAAAGAGAGAGACAGAGAGAGACAAAGAGAGAGACAAAGAAAGAGACAGAGAGAGAGACAGAGAGAGACACAGAGAGAGACAGAGAGAGATACAGAGAGAGACAGAGAAAGAGACAGAGAGAGACAGAGAGAGACACAGTGAGACAAAGAGATAGATAGATAGAGAGGT
>NW_028227276.1:15918291-15920791 GCF_978045245.1 Mus caroli | reverse complement strand
AGACAGCGATAGGACAGCGAGACAGAGAGAGACAGAGAGAGAGACAAAGAGAGAGACAGACAGAGACAGAGAGAGATACAGACAGAGACAGAGAGAATGGAAGACAGAGAGAGACAAACAGAGAGACAAATGAGACAGATAGAGACACAGAGAGAGACAGAGAGAGACAGATAGAGAGACAGAGAGAGAGAGAGAGACAGAGAGAGACACAGAGAGACACAGAGAGAGAGAGAGACAGGTAGACAAAGAGAGACAAAGAGAGAGACAGAGAGAGACAAAGAGAGAGACAAAGAAAGACACAGAGAGAGACAGAGAGAGACACAGAGAGAGACAGAGAGAGACTGAGAGAGACAGCGATAGAGACAGAGAGAGACACAGAGAGACACAGAGAGACACAGAGCTAGATAGAGAGAGGTAGACAGAGAGAGACAGAGAGAGAGACAGAGACAGAGTGAGAGAGACAGAGAGAAAGACAGAGAGGCAGAGACAAAGTGAGAGACAGAGAGAGACAAGGAAAGAGTGAGAGAGACTGAGAGAGACAGAGAGAGACATAGAGAGAGACAGAGAGAGACAGAGATAGATAGAGAGAGAGACAGAGAGAGAGACAGAGAAAGAGACAGAGATATACAGAGAGAGACAGAGAGAGAAAGAGACAGAGTGAGAGAGACAGAGAGAGAGACAGAGACAAGGACAGAGTGAGAGAGACTGAGAGACAGAGATAGACAGAGAGAGAGACAGAGAGAGAGACAGAGACAGAGAGAGACAGAGTGAGACACAGAGAGAGACAGAGAGAGACAGAGATAGAGACAGAGAGAGACAGAGAAAGAGACAGAGAGATTCACAGTGACGGACAGAGAGAGACAGAGAAAGACAAAGAGAGAGACAGAGAGTGACAGAGTGATAAACAGAGAGAGACAGAGTTAGAGACAGAGAGAGGACATAGAGAGACGGAGAGATAAGAGAGAGACAGAGAGAGAGACAGAGAGAGACAGGAAACAGACAAAGAGAGAGAGACAGAGAGAGACAGAAAGGGACTAGAGAGAGATAGAGAGATACAGAGAGAGACACAGAGAAAGACAGAGAAAAGAGAGAGACAGAGAGAGACAAGGACAGAGTGAGAGAGACTGAGAGAGACAGAGAGATACATAGAGAGAGACTGAGAGAGACAGAGAGAGAGACAGAGACAAAGAGAGAGACAGAGAGAGACAGAGAGAAAGTGAGAGAGACTGAGAGAGACAGAGAGAGACACAGAGAGAGACTGAGAGAGACAGAGATAGAGACAGAGATAGGAACAGAGAGAGTCTGAGATACATAGAGAGACAGAGAGAGACAGAGAGAGACAGAGATAGGAACAGAGTGAGACATAGAGACAGAGAGAGAGACAGACAGAGACACAGAGAGAGACACAGAGAGAGGTAGAAAGAGAGAGACAAAGAGAGAGGCAGAGAGAGACAGAGAGAGACAGAGAGAGACAGAAAGAGACAGAGAGAGATATAGAGAGAGATAGAGAGACACACAGAGAGAGACAGAGAGAGAGACAGAGACAAAGAGAGAGACAGAGAGACAGTGACAGTGTGAGAGAGACTGAGAGGGACAGAGAAAGAGACAGAGAGAGACAGAGACAAAGTGAGAGAGACTGAGATAGACAGAGAGCGAGACAGAGAGAGACAGAGACAAAGAGAGAAACAGAGAGAGACAGAGACAGAGTGAGATAGACTGAGAGAGACAGAGAGAGACACAGAGAGAGACAGAGAAGGACAGAGAGATACAGAGAGAGACAGAGAGAGACAGAGAGAGAGACAGAAAGAGACAGAGACAGAGAGAGACAGAGATAGAGACAGCGAGACAGAGAGAGACAAAGAGAGAGACAGAGAGAGACAGACAGAGACAGAGAGAGACAGAGAGAGAGACAGAGAGAGAGACAGACAGAGACAGAGAGAGACAGAGATAAAGACAGACAGAGAGAGAAAGAGAGAGACAGAGTGATACAGAGAGATAGACAGAAAGAGACAGAGAGAGATATAGAGAGAGACAGAGAGAGAGACAGAGACAAAGAGAGAGACAGAGAGAGACAGTGACAGTGTGAGAGAAACTGAGAAAGACAGAGAGAGAGAGAGACAGAGAGAGACAGAGACAAAGTGAGAGAGACTGAGATAGACAGAGAGCGAGATAGAGAGAGACAGAGACAAAGAGAGAAACAGAGAGAGAGACAGAGACAGAGTGAGATAGACTGAGAGAGACAGAGAGAGACACAGAGAGAGACAGAGAGAGACAGAGAGGCAGAGATAGAGACAGAGAGAGACAGAGAGAGAGACAGAGAGAGACAGAGAAAGACAGAGAGAAACAGAGAGAGACAAAAAGAGACACAGAGAGAGATAGAGAGAGACAGAGAGAGACAGACACAGAGAGAAACAGCGATAGAGACAGTGAGACAGAGAGAGACAAAGAGAGAGACAGAGAGAGACAGACAGAGACAGAGAGAGACAGAGAGAGACAGAGA
>NW_028227276.1:15908291-15910791 GCF_978045245.1 Mus caroli | reverse complement strand
AGAGAGAGACAGAGAGAGACACAGAGAGAGACACAGAGAGAGATAGAGAGACAGGTAGACAAAGAGAGACAAAGAGAGAGACAGAGAGAGACAAAGAGAGAGACAAAGAAAGAGACAGAGAGAGAGACAGAGAGAGACACAGAGAGAGACAGAGAGAGAGACAGAGAGAGACAGAGAAAGAGACAGAGAGAGACAGAGAGAGACACAGTGAGACAAAGAGATAGATAGAGAGAGAGGTAGACAGAGAGAGACAAAGAGAGAGACAGAGAGAGAGACAGAGAGAGGACAGAGAGAGACGGAGAGATAAGAGAGTGACAGAGAAAGACACAGAGAGAGACAGAGAGAGAGACAGAGAGAGACAGAGAAAGAGACAGAGAGAGACAGAGAGAGACACAGTGAGACAAAGAGATAGATAGAGAGAGAGTTAGACAAAGAGAGACAAAGAGAGAGACAGAGAGAAAGACAGAGAGAGACAGATAGAGACACACAGAGATACAGAGAGAGACAGAGATAGAGAGAGACAGAGAGAGACAGAGAGAGAGACAGAGAGAGACACAGAGACAAATAGAGAGACAGGTAGACAAAGAGAGACAAAGAGAGAGACAGAGAGAGACAAAGAGAGAGACAAAGAAAGAGACAGAGAGAGAGACAGAGAGAGACACAGAGAGAGACAGAGAGAGAGACAGAGAGAGACAGAGAAAGAGACAGAGAGAGACAGAGAGAGACACAGTGAGACAAAGAGATAGATAGATAGAGAGGTAGACAGAGAGAGACAAAGAGAGAGACAGAGAGAGGACAGAGAGAGACGGAGAGATAAGAGAGAGACAGAGAGAGAGACAGAGAGAGACAGGAAACAGACAAAGAGAGACAGAGAGAGACAGAAAGAGACTAGAGAGAGATAGAGAGATACAGAGAGAGACACAGAGAAAGACAGAGAAAAGAGAGAGACAGAGAGAGACAAGGACAGAGTGAGAGAGACTGAGAGAGACAGAGAGAGACATAGAGAGAGACTGAGAGAGACAGAGAGAGAGACAGAGACAAAGAGAGAGACAGAGAGAGACAGAGAGAAAGTGAGAGAGACTGAGAGAGACAGAGAGAGAGACACAGAGAGAGATAGAGAGAGACAGAGAGAGACAGAGACAGAGAGAGACAGCGATAGGACAGCGAGACAGAGAGAGACAGAGAGAGAGACAAAGAAAGAGACAGACAGAGACAGAGAGAGATACAGACAGAGACAGAGAGAATGGAAAACAGAGAGAGACAAACAGAGAGACAAATGAGACAGATAGAGACACAGAGAGAGACAGAGAGAGACAGATAGAGAGACAGAGAGAGAGAGAGAGACAGAGAGAGACACAGAGAGACACAGAGAGAGAGAGAGACAGGTAGACAAAGAGAGACAAAGAGAGAGACAGAGAGAGACAAAGAGAGAGACAAAGAAAGACACAGAGAGAGACAGAGAGAGACACAGAGAGAGACAGAGAGAGACTGAGAGAGACAGCGATAGAGACAGAGAGAGACACAGAGAGACACAGAGAGACACAGAGCTAGATAGAGAGAGGTAGACAGAGAGAGACAGAGAGAGAGACAGAGACAGAGTGAGAGAGACAGAGAGAAAGACAGAGAGGCAGAGACAAAGTGAGAGACAGAGAGAGACAAGGAAAGAGTGAGAGAGACTGAGAGAGACAGAGAGAGACATAGAGAGAGACAGAGAGAGACAGAGATAGATAGAGAGAGAGACAGAGAGAGAGACAGAGAAAGAGACCTAGATATACAGAGAGAGACAGAGAGAGAAAGAGACAGAGTGAGAGAGACAGAGAGAGAGACAGAGACAAGGACAGAGTGAGAGAGACTGAGAGACAGAGATAGACAGAGAGAGAGACAGAGAGAGAGACAGAGACAGAGAGAGACAGAGTGAGACACAGAGAGAGACAGAGAGAGACAGAGATAGAGACAGAGAGAGACAGAGAAAGAGACAGAGAGATTCACAGTGACGGACAGAGAGAGACAGAGAAAGACAAAGAGAGAGACAGAGAGTGACAGAGTGATAAACAGAGAGAGACAGAGTTAGAGACAGAGAGAGGACAGAGAGAGACGGAGAGATAAGAGAGAGACAGAGAGAGAGACAGAGAGAGACAGGAAACAGACAAAGAGAGAGAGACAGAGAGAGACAGAAAGGGACTAGAGAGAGATAGAGAGATACAGAGAGAGACACAGAGAAAGACAGAGAAAAGAGAGAGACAGAGAGAGACAAGGACAGAGTGAGAGAGACTGAGAGAGACAGAGAGATACATAGAGAGAGACTGAGAGAGACAGAGAGAGAGACAGAGACAAAGAGAGAGACAGAGAGAGACAGAGAGAAAGTGAGAGAGACTGAGAGAGACAGAGAGAGACACAGAGAGAGACTGAGAGAGACAGAGATAGAGACAGAGATAGGAACAGAGAGAGTCTGAGATACATAGAGAGACAGAGAGAGACAGAGAGAGACAGAGATAGGAAC
>NW_028227276.1:15890791-15903291 GCF_978045245.1 Mus caroli | reverse complement strand
AGAGAGAGACACAGAGAGAGACAGAGAGAGAGACAGAGAGAGACAGAGAAAGAGACAGAGAGAGACAGAGAGAGACACAGTGAGACAAAGAGATAGATAGAGAGAGAGGTAGACAGAGAGAGACAAAGAGAGAGACAGAGAGAGAGACAGAGAGAGGACAGAGAGAGACGGAGAGATAAGAGAGAGACAGAGAGAGACACAGAGAGAGACAGAGAGAGAGACAGAGAGAGACAGAGAAAGAGACAGAGAGAGACAGAGAGAGACACAGTGAGACAAAGAGATAGATAGAGAGAGAGGTAGACAAAGAGAGACAAAGAGAGAGACAGAGAGAAAGACAGAGAGAGACAGATAGAGACACACAGAGATACAGAGAGAGACAGAGAGAGACAGAGATAGAGAGAGACAGAGAGAGACAGAGAGAGAGACAGAGAGAGACACAGAGAGAGATAGAGAGACAGGTAGACAAAGAGAGACAAAGAGAGAGACAGAGAGAGACAAAGAGAGAGACAAAGAAAGAGACAGAGAGAGAGACAGAGAGAGACACAGAGAGAGACAGAGAGAGAGACAGAGAGAGACAGAGAAAGAGACAGAGAGAGACAGAGAGAGACACAGTGAGACAAAGAGATAGATAGAGAGAGAGGTAGACAGAGAGAGACAAAGAGAGAGACAGAGAGAGGACAGAGAGAGACGGAGAGATAAGAGAGAGACAGAGAGAGAGACAGAGAGAGACAGGAAACAGACAAAGAGAGACAGAGAGAGACAGAAAGAGACTAGAGAGAGATAGAGAGATACAGAGAGAGACACAGAGAAAGACAGAGAAAAGAGAGAGACAGAGAGAGACAAGGACAGAGTGAGAGAGACTGAGAGAGACAGAGAGAGACATAGAGAGAGACTGAGAGAGACAGAGAGAGAGACAGAGACAAAGAGAGAGACAGAGAGAGACAGAGAGAAAGTGAGAGAGACTGAGAGAGACAGAGAGAGAGACACAGAGAGAGATAGAGAGAGACAGAGAGAGACAGAGACAGAGAGAGACAGCGATAGGACAGCGAGACAGAGAGAGACAAAGAGAGAGACAAAGAGAGAGACAGAGAGAGACAGACAGAATCAGAGAGAGACAGAGAGAGAGACAAAGAGAGAGACAGACAGAGACAGAGAGAGATACAGACAGAGACAGAGAGAATGGAAGACAGAGAGAGACAAACAGAGAGACAAATGAGACAGATAGAGACACAGAGAGAGACAGAGAGAGACAGATAGAGAGAGAGAGACAGAGAGAGACACAGAGAGACACAGAGAGAGAGAGAGACAGGTAGACAAAGAGAGACAAAGAGAGAGACAGAGAGAGACAAAGAGAGAGACAAAGAAAGACACAGAGAGAGACAGAGAGAGACACAGAGAGAGACAGAGAGAGACAGAGAGAGACAGCGATAGAGACAGAGAGAGACACAGAGAGACACAGAGAGACACAGAGCTAGATAGAGAGAGGTAGACAGAGAGAGACAGAGAGAGAGACAGAGACAGAGTGAGAGAGACAGAGAGAGAGACAGAGAGGCAGAGACAAAGTGAGAGACAGAGAGAGACAAGGACAGAGTGAGAGAGACTGAGAGAGACAGAGAGAGACATAGAGAGAGACAGAGAGAGACAGAGATAGATAGAGAGAGAGACAGAGAGAGAGACAGAGAAAGAGACAGAGATATACAGAGAGAGACAGAGAGAGAAAGAGACAGAGTGAGAGAGACAGAGAGAGAGACAGAGACAAGGACAGAGTGAGAGAGACTGAGAGACAGAGATAGACAGAGAGAGAGACAGAGAGAGAGACAGAGACAGAGAGAGACAGAGTGAGACACAGAGAGAGACAGAGAGAGACAGAGATAGAGACAGAGAGAGACAGAGAAAGAGACAGAGAGATTCACAGTGACGGAGAGAGAGAGACAGAGAAAGACAAAGAGAGAGAAAGAGAGTGACAGAGTGACAAACAGAGAGAGACAGAGTTAGAGACAGAGAGAGACAGGGAGACAGAGAGAGGCAGAGTTAGAGACAGAGAGAGATAGAGAGAGAGACAGAGAAAGGGACATAGAGACAGAGAGAGACAGAGAGAAAGACAGAAAGAAACAGAGACAGAGAGAGAGACAGAGAGAGACAGAGAGAGAGACAGAGACACAGAGAGAGACAGAGAGAGACAGAAAGAGACAGAGACAGAGAGAGAGACAGAGAGAGAGAAAGAGAGAGTCGGAGAGAGACAGAGATAGAGAGACAAAGACACAGAGAGACACAGAGAGAGACAGAGAGAGACATAGAGAGAGAAAAAGAGAGACAGAGATAGAGACAGAGAGAGATAAAGAGAGACAGAGAGAGACAAAGAAAGACAGAGCGAGAGACAGAGAGACAGACAGAGACAGAGACAGAGAGAGACACAGAGAGAGACAGAGAGATAGAAAGAGACAGAGGGAGACAGAGAGAGAGACAGAGACAGAAAGAGAGACAAAGAGAGAAAGACAGAGAGAGACAGAAAGAGACAGAGAAAGACACAGAAGGAAACAGAGAAAAAGAGAGAGTGAGAGAGACAGATACATACAGAGAGAGAGACATAGAAATACAGAGAGATACACTGAGAGAGACAGAGAGAGACAGAGGGAGACAGAGAGAGACAGAGATAGAGACAGAGAGAGACAAAGAGAGAGACAGAGAGAGACAGAGAGATACAGAGAGAGACAGAGAGACAGAGAGAGACAGAAAAGAGACATAGAGAGACAGAGAGAGACAGAAAGAGACAGAGAGTGAGATAGAGAGAGACAGAAAAAAAGACAGAGAGAGACAGAGAGAGAGTCAGAGACAAAGAGAGAGACAGAGAGAGAGACAGAGAGAGACAGAGAGAGAGACTGAGAGAGACATAGAGAGAGACAGAGAGAGACCGAAGCAAAGAGAGAGACAGAGAGAGACAGAGACAGAGTGAGAGAGACTGAGAGACAGAGAGAGACAGAGAGAGAGACAGAGAGAGAGAGACAGAGAGAGACAGAGAGAGAGAGACAGAGACAAGGAGAGAGACAGTGAGAGACAGAGACAGAGTGAGATAGGCTTAGAGAGACAGAGAGACACAGAGAGAGACAGAGAGGGATAGAGCGAGACAGAGATAGAGACAGAGAGAGACAGAGAGAGAGAAAGAGACAGAAAGAAAACAGAGAGAGAGACAGAGAGAGAAAAAGAGACAGAGAGAGAGATAGATAAAGACAAAGAAAGACACATAGAGAGACGGAGAGAGAGACAGACACAAAGAGAGAGACAGAGAGAGACAGAGAGAGTGAGAGAGACTGAGAGAGAGACAGAGAGAGACAGAGACAGATTGAGAGAGACTGAGAGAGACAGAGAGAGAGACATAGAGAGACAGAGACTAAGAGAGACACAGAGAGAGACAGAGAAATACAGAGAGAGACAGAGAGAGACACAGAGAGAAACTGAGAGAGACAGAGAGAGACATAGAGAGACAAAGAGAGAACGAGATAGAGACAGATAGAGACAGAGAGAGACAGAGAGAGACAGAGACAAGGAGAGAGACAGTGAGAGACAGAGACAGAGTGAGATAGACTTAGAGAGACAGAGAGACACAGAGAGAGACAGAGAGGGATGGAGAGAGACAGAGATAGAGACAGAGAGAGACAGAGAGAGACAGAGAGAGACAGAGACATACAGACAGAGAAAGAGAGAGACACAGAGAGAGACAGAGAGAGACAGAAGAGACAAAGATAGAGACAGAGAGAGAGAGAGACAGAGAGAGAGACAGAGAGGGAGACAGAGAGAGACAGAGATAGAAAAAGAGAGAGTCAGATAGAGAGACAGAGAGACAGACAGAGGGAGAGACAGAGATAGAGACAGAGAGAGAGACAGAGAGAGACAGAGAGAGACAGAGAGAGCGACAGAGAGAGACAGTAAAACAGACAAGAGAGACAGAGATAGACAGGAAGAGACAGAGAGAGATAGAGAGAGACAGCTAGAGACACAGAGAGAGACAGAGAGAGAAACAGAGAGAAAGAGAGAGACAAAGACAGAGTGAGAGAAACTGAGAGAGACAGAGAGAGACACAGATAGAGACAGAGAGAGACAGAGATAGAGACAGAGAGAGACAGAGAGAGAGACAGAGAGAGACAGAGAGAAACAGAGAGAGACAGAGAGAGACACAGAAAGAGACAGAGAGAGACAGAGAGAGACAGAGAGAGACGGATTTAGAAACAGAGAAGACAGAGAGAGGCACAGAGTGAGAGACAGAGAGAGACATAAAGTGACAGAGAGAGAGATAGAGAGACAGAGAAAGACACAGAGAGAGACAGAGATAGACAGAGACAAAGAGAGTGACAGAGAGAGACAGAGATAGAGACAGAGAGAGAAACAGAGAGAGTCTGAGATTCATAGAGGGACAGAGAGAGTCAGAGATAGAGACAGAGAGAGACAGAGAGACAGAGAGAGAGACAGACAGAGAGACAGACAGAGACACACAGAGAGAGGTAGACAGAGAGAGACAAAGAGAGAGACAGAGAGATACAGAGAGAGACTAAAAGAGAGACAGAGAGAGAGATTCAGAGAGAGACAGACAGATACAGAAAGAGGCAGAGTGATACACAGAGAGAGACAGAAAGAGAGACAGAGACAGAAAACAGACAAAGGGAGAGAGACAGAGAGAGACAGAAAGAGACAGAGAGAGAGATAGAGAGTGACAGAGACACAGAGAGAGACAGAGAGACAGAGACAAAGAGAGAGACAGAGAGAGACAGAGATAGAGTGAAAGAGACTGATAGACAGAGAGAGAGGCAGAGAGAGACAGAGACAAAGTGAGAGAGACTGAGATAGACAGAGAGAGACACAGAGAGAGACCGAGAGAAACAGAGAGAGACAGAGATAGAGACAGAGAGAGACAGAGAGATACAGAGAGACAGAAATAGAGACACAGAGAGAGAGAGACAAAGGGAGAGACAGAGATCGACAGAAAGAGAGACACAGAGAGAGACAGATAGAGACAAAGAGAGACAGAGAGAGACAGAGATAGAGACAGAGAGAGACAGAGAGAGAGACAGAGAGAGACAGCTAGATACAGAGAGAGACAGAGAGAGAGAAAGAGACAGAAAGAAAACAGACAAAGAGAGAGAGACAGAGAGAGAAATAAAGAGACAGAGAGAGAGATAGATAAAGACAAAGAAAGACACATAGAGAGACGGAGAGAGAATGACACAAAGAGAGAGACAGAGAGAGACAGAGAGAGTGAGAGAGACTGAGAGAGAGACAGAGAGAGACATAGACAGATTGAGAGAGACAGAGAGAGAGACAGAGAGAGACAGAGACTAAGAGAGACACAGAGAGATACAGAGAGATACAGAGAGAGACAGAGAGAGACACAGAGAGAAACTGAGAGAGACAGAGAGAGACATAGAGAGACAGAGAGAGACAGAGATAGAGACAGAGAGAGACAGAGAGATACAGAGAGACAGAAATAAAGACACAGAGAGAGAGAGACAAAGGGAGAGACAGAGATCGACAGAAAGAGAGACACAGAGAGAGACAGATAGAGACAAAGAGAGACAGAGAGAGACAGAGACAGACAGAGATAGAGACAGAGAGAGACAGAGAGAGAGAAAGAGAGAGACAGAGAGAGACAGAGAGAGAGACAGAGAGAGATACAGAGAGATACAGAGAGAGAAAGAGAGAGACAGAGAGAGACAGAGAGAGACAGAAGAGACAAAGATAGAGACAGAGAGAGAGAGACAGAGAGAGGGACAGAGAGGGAAACAGAGAGAGAGACAGAGAGAGACAGAGAGAGACAAAGAGAGAGTCAGATAGAGAGACAGAGAGAGAGACAGACAGAGAGAGACAGAGATAGAGACAGAGAGAGAGACAGAGAGAGACAGAGAGAGACAGAGAGAGCGACAGAGAGAGACAGTAAAACAGACAAGAGAGAGAGACAGAGATAGACAGGGAGAGACAGAGAGAGAGATAGAGAGAGACAGCTAGAGACACAGAGACAGACAGAGAGATAGAGAGAAAGAGAGAGACAGAGACAGAGTGAGAGAAACTGAGAGAGACAGAGAGAGACACAGATAGAGACCGAGAGAGACAGTGAGAGACAGAAATAGAGACAGAGAGAGACAGAGAGAGAGACAGAGAGAGACAGAGAGAAACAGAGAGAGACAGAGAGAGACACAGAAAGAGACAGAGAGAGATAGAGAGAGACAGAGAGAGATGGATTTAGAAACAGAGAAGACAGAGAGAGAGACAGAATGAGAGACAGCAAGAGACATAAAGAGACAGAGAGAGAGATAGAGAGACAGAGAAAGACACAGAGAGAGACAGAGATAGACAGAGACACAGAGAGAGACAGAGATAGAGACAGAGAGAGAAACAGAGAGAGTCTGAGATACAGAGAGGGACAGAGAGAGTCAGAGATAGAGACAGAGAGAGACAGAGAGACAGAGAGAGACAGACAGAGAGACAGACAGAGACACAGACAGAGACACAGAGAGAGGTAGACAGAGAGAGACAAAGTGAGAGACAGAGAGATACCGGGAGAGACAAAAAGAGAGACAGAGAGAGAGATTCAGAGAGAAACAGACAGATACAGAGAGAGGCAGAGAGACAGAGACAAAGAGAGAGACAGAGAGAGACAGAGATAGAGTGAAAGAGACTGAGAGACAGAGAGAGAGGTAGAGAGAGACAGAGACAAAGTGAGAGAGACTGAGATAGACAGAGAGAGACAGAGAGAGACAGAGACAAAGAGAGAGACAGAGAGAGACAGAGATAGAGTGAGAGAGACTGAGAGACAGAGAGAGACACAGAGACAGAGAGAGATAGATAGAGAGAGACAGAGATAGAGAAAGAGAGAGACAGAGAGAGAGACAGAGAGAGACAGAGAGAGACAGAGAGAGAGACAGAGAGAGAAATAAAGAGACAGAGAGAGAGATAGATAAAGACAAAGAAAGACACATAGAGAGACGGAGAGAGAGACAGACACAAAGAGAGAGACAGAGAGAGACAGAGAGAGACAGAGAGAGTGAGAGAGACTGAGAGAGAGACAGAGAGAGACAGAGACAGATTGAGAGAGACTGAGAGACAGAGAGAGAGAGACAGAGAGAGACAGAGACTAAGAAAGACACAGAGAGAGACAGAGAGGTACAGAGAGAGACAGAGAGAGACACAGAGAGAAACTGAGAGAGACAGAGAGGGACATAGAGAGACAGAGAGAGACAGAGATAGAGACAGAGAGAGACAGAGAGAAACAGAGACAAGGAGAGAGACAGTGAGAGAGAGAGACAGAGTGAGATAGACTTAGAGAGACAGAGAGAACACAGAGAGAGACAGAGAAAAATAGAGAGAGACAGAGATAGAGACAGAGAGAGACATAGAGAGAGACAGAGAGAGACAGAGAGAGACAGAGAGATACAGAGAGAGAAAGAGAGAGACACAGAGAGAGAAAGAGAGAGACAGAAGAGACAAAGATAGAGACAGAGAGAGAGAGAGACACAGAGAGAGACAGAGAGGGAGACAGAGAGAGAGACAGAGAGAGACAGAGAGAGACAGAGAGAGCGACAAAGAGAGACAGTAAAACAGTCAAGAGAGAGAGACAGAGATAGACAGGAAGAGACAGAGAGAGAGATAGAGAGAGACAGCTAGAGACACAGAGAGAGACAGAGAGAAAGACAGAGAGAAAGAGAGAGACAGAGACAGAGTGAGAGAAACTGAGAGAGACAGAGCGAGACACAGATAGAGACAGAGAGAGACAGAGAGAGACAGAGATAGAGACAGAGAGAGACAGAGAAAGAGACAGAGAGAGACAGACCGAAACAGAGAGAGACAGAGAGAGACACAGAAAGAGACAGAGAGAGACAGAGAGAGACAGAGAGAGACGGATTTAGAAACAGAGAAGACAGAGAGAGAGACAGAGTGAGAGACAGAGAGAGACATAAAGAGACAGAGACAGAGATAGAGACCGAGAATGACACAGAGAGAGACAGAGATAGACAGAGACACAGAGAGAGACAGAGAGAGACAGAGATAGAGACAGAGAGAGAAACAGAGAGAGTCTGAGATACAGAGAGGGACAGACAGAGTCAGAGATAGAGACAGAGAGAGACAGAGAGACAGAGAGAGAGACAGACAGAGAGACAGACAGAGACACAGTGAGAGACACAGAGAGAGGTAGACAGAGAGAGACAAAGAGAGAGACAGAGAGATACAGAGAGAGACAAAAAGAGAGACAGAGAGAGAGATTCAGAGAGAGACAGACAGATACAGAGAGAGGCAGTAAGATACACAGAGAGAGACAGAAAGAGAGACAGAGACAGAAAACAGACAAAGGGAGAGAGACAGAGGGAGACAGAAAGAGACAGAGAGAGAGATAGAGAGAGACAGAAAGAGACACAGAGAGAGACATAGAGAGACAGAGAGAGAGATAGAGACAGAGAGAGACAGAGAGAGACAGAGACAAGGAGAGAGACATTGAGAGACAGAGACAGAGTGAGATAGACTTAGAGAGACAGAGAGACACAGAGAGAGACAGAGAGGGATAGAGAGAGACAGAGATAGAGACAGAGAGAGACAGAGAGAGAGACAGAGAGAGACAGAGAGATAGACAGAGAGAGACAGAGAGAGACAGAAGAGACAAATATAGAGACAGAGAGAGAGAGAGAGACAGAGAGAGAGACAGAGAGGGAAACAGAGAGAGACAGAAAGAGACAGAAAGAGACAAAGAGAGAGTCAGATAGAGAGACAGAGAGAGAGACAGACAGAGAGAGAGACAGAGATAGAGACCGAGAAAGACACAGAGAGAGACAGAGATAGACAGAGACACAGAGAGAGACAGAGAGAGACAGAGATAGAGACAGAGAGAGAAACAGAGAGAGTCTGAGATACAGAGAGGGACAGACAGAGTCAGAGATAGAGACAGAGAGAGACAGAGAGACAGAGAGAGAGACAGACAGAGAGACAGAAAGAGACACAGAGAGAGACACAGAGAGAGGTAGACAGAGAGAGACAGAGAGAGAGACAGAGAGAGACAGAGAGAAACAGAGAGAGACAGAGAGACACAGAAAGAGACAGAGAGAGACAGAGAGAGACAGAGAGAGACGGATTTAGAAACAGAGAAGACAGAGAGTGAGACAGAGTGAGAGACAGAGAGAGACATAAAGAGACAGAGAGAGATAGAGAGACAGAGAAAGACACAGAGAGAGACAGAGATAGACAGAGACACAGAGAGAGACAGAGAGAGACAGAGATAGAGACAGAAAGAGAAACAGAGTCTGAGATACATAGAGGGACAGAGAGAGTCAGAGATAGAGACAGAGAGAGACAGAGAGACAGAGAGAGAGACAGAGAGACAGATAGAGACATAGAGAGAGACACAGAGAGAGGTAGACAGAGAGAGACAAAGAGAGAGACAGAGAGATACAGAGAGAGACAAAAAGAGAAACAGAGTGAGAGATTCAGAGAGAGACAGACAGATACAGAGAGAGGCAGAGTGATACACAGAGAGAGACAGAAAGAGAGACAGAGACAGAAAACTGACAAAGGGAGAGAGACAGAGAGAGACAGAAAGAGACAGAGAGAGAGATAGAGAGAGACAGAAAGAGACACAGAGAGAAACATAGAGAGACAGAGAGAGAGATAGAGACAGAGAGAGACAGAGAGAGACAGAGACAAGGAGAGAGACATTGAGAGACAGAGACAGAGTGAGATAGACTTAGAGACACAGAGAGAGACAGAGAGGGATAGAGAGAGACAGAGATAGAGACAGAGAGAGACAGAGAGAGAGACAGAGAGAGACAGAGAGATAGACAGAGAGAGACAGAGAGAGACAGAAGAGACAGAGAGATAGACAGAGAGAGAGAGAGAGACAGAGAGAGAGACAGAGAGGGAAACAGAGAGAGACAGAAAGAGACAGAGAGAGACAAAGAGAGAGTCAGATAGAGAGACAGATAGAGAGACAGACAGAGAGAGAGACAGAGATAGAGACAGAGAGAGAGACAGAGAGAGACTGAGAGAGACAGAGAGAGCGACAGAGAGAGACAGTAAAACAGACAAGAGAGAGAAACAGAGATAGACAGGAAGAGACAGAGAGAGAGATAGAGAGAGACAGCTAGAGACACAGAGAGAGACAGAGAGAGATAGAGTGAAAGAGAGAGACAGAGACAGAGTGAGAGAAACTGAGAGAGACAGAGAGAGACACAGATAGAGACAGAGAGAGACAGAGAGAGACAGAGATAGAGACAGAGAGAGACAGAGAGAGAGACAGAGAGAAACAGAGAGAGACAGAGAGATACATAAAGAGACAGAGAGAGATAGAGAGACAGAGAAAGACACAGAGAGAGACAGAGATAGACAGAGACACAGAGAGAGACAGAGAGAGACAGAGATAGAGACAGAGAGAGAAACAGAGAGAGTCTGAGATACATAGAGGGACAGAGAGAGTCAGAGATAGAGACAGAGAAAGACAGAGAGACAGAGAGAGAGAGAGACAGAGAGACAGATAGAGACATAGAGAGAGACACAGAGAGAGGTAGACAGAGAGAGACAAAGAGAGAGACAGAGAGATACAGAGAGAGAAAGAGAGAGACACAGAGAGAGACAGAGAGAGACACAAGAGACAAAGATAGAGACAGAGAGAGAGAGAGAGACAGAGAGAGAGACAGAGAGGGAAACAGAGAGAGACAGAAAGAGACAGAGAGAGACAAAGAGAGCGTCAGATAGAGAGACAGAGAGAGAGACAGACAGAGAGAGAGAGACAGAGATAGAGACAGAGAGAGAGACAGAGAGAGACTAAGAGAGACAGAGAGAGCGACAGAGAGAGACAGTAAAACAGACAAGAGAGAGAGACAGAGATAGACAGGAAGAGACAGAGAGAGATAGAGAGAGACAGCTAGAGACACAGAGAGAGACAGAGACAGAGATAGAGAGAAAGAGAGAGACAGAGACAGAGTGAGAGAAACTGAGAGATACAGAGAGAGACACAGATAGAGACAGAGAGAGACAGAGAGAGACAGAGATAGAGACAGAGAGAGACAGAGAGAGAGACAGAGAGAGAGAGAGAAACAGAGAGAGACAGAGAGACACAGAAAGAGACAGAGAGAGACAGAGAGAGACGGATTTAGAAACAGAGAAGACAGAGAGAGAGACAGAGTGAGAGACAGAGAGAGACATAAAGAGACAGAGAGAGAGATAGAGAGACAGAGAAAGACACAGAGAGAGACAGAGAGAGAGACAGAGAGAGCGACAGAGAGAGACAGTAAAACAGACAAGAGAGAGACAGAGAGAGACAGAAAGAGACAGAGAGAGATAGAGAGAGACAGCTAGAGACACAGAGAGAGACAGAGAGAGAGACAGAGAGAAAGAGAGACAGCGACAGAGTGAGAGAGACTTAGAGACACAGAGAGAGACACAGATAGAGACAGAGAGAGACAGAGAGACACAGTGATAGAGACAGAGAGAGACAGATATAGAGACAGAGAGAGACATAGAGAAACAGAGAGAGACAGAGAGAGACACAGAAAGAGACAGAGAGAGACAGAGAGAGACAGAGAGAGACAGAGAGAGAGACAGAGAGAGACATAAAGAGACAGAGGCAGAGATAGAGAGACAAAGACACAGAGAGACACAGAGAGACACAGAGAGAGACATAGAGAGAGAAATAAAGAGACAGAGATAGAGACAGCGAGAGATAGAGAGAGACAGAGAGAGACAAAGAAAGACAGAGAGAGACAGAGAGACAGACAGAGACAGAGACAGAGAGAGACAGAGAGAGAGACAGAGACAGAAAGAGAGACAAAGAGAGAAAGACAGAAAGAGACAGAGAAAGACACAGAAGGAGACAGAGAAAAAGAGAGAGTGAGAGAGACAGATACATACAGAGAGAGAGACATAGAAATACAGAGAGATACACCGAGAGAGACAGAGAGAGACAGAGGGAGAGAAAGAGAGACAGAGATAGAGACAGAGAGAGACAAAGAGAGAGTCAGATAGAGAGACAGAGAGAGAAACAGACAGAGAGAGAGAGAGAGACAGAGAGAGAGACAGAGAGAGAGACAGAGAGAGACAGAGAGAGCGACAGAGAGAGACAGTAAAACAGACAAGAGGGAGAGACAGAGATAGACAGGAAGAGACAGAGAGAGAGATAGAGAGAGACAGCTAGAGACACAGAGAGAGACAGAGAGAGAGACAGAGAGAAAGAGAGAGACAGAGACAGAGTGAGAGAAACTGAGAGAGACCGAGAGAGACACAGATAGAGACAGAGAGAGACAGAGATAGAGACACAGAGAGACAGAGAGAGAGACAGGGAGAGACAGAGAGAAACAGAGAGAGACAGATAGAGACACAGAAAGAGACAGAGAGAGACAGAGAGAGACGGATTTAGAAACAGAGAAGACAGAGAGAGAGACAGAGTGAGATACAGAGAGAGACATAAAGAGACAGAGAGAGAGATAGAGAGACAGAGAAAGACACAGAGAGAGACAGAGAGAGAGACAGAGAGA
>NW_028227276.1:15880791-15885791 GCF_978045245.1 Mus caroli | reverse complement strand
GAGACATAGAAAGAGACAGAGAGAGAGACAGAGACAAAGAGAGAGACAGAGAGAGACAGAGATAGAGTGAAAGAGACTGAGAGACAGAGAGAGAGGCAGAGAGAGACAGAGACAAAGGGAGAGAGACTGAGATAGAAATAGAGAGAGACAGAGAGAGACAGAGTCAAAGTGAGAGAGACAGAGAGAGACACAGAGAGAGACAGAGAGAAACAGAGAGAGACAGAGATAGAGACAGAGAGAGACAGAGAGAGACAGAGAGAGACAGAGAGAGACAGAGAGAGACACAGCGAAAGACACAGAGAGACAGAGAGAGACAGAGAGAGTCAGAAATAGAGACACAGAGAGAGAGAGACAGAAAGAGAAAGAAAGAGAGATAGAGAGAGAGACACAGAGAGAGACAGAGAGAGACAAAGAGAGAGACAGAGTGAGAGACAAGGAGAAACAGAGAGAGAGTGAGAGAGACAGAGAGAGACAGAGAGAGACAGAGATACATACAGAGACAGAAAAGAGACAAAGAGAGAGACAGAGAGAGACAGAAAGAGAGAGAGTGAGATAGAGAGAGCCAAAAAAGACACAGATAGAGACAGAGAGAGAGACAGAGACAAAGAGAGAGACAGAGAGAGACAGTGAGAGACAGAGATAGACACAGAGAGACAGAGAGAGACAGAGTGAGAGACAGAGAGAGACAGAGAGAGATAGAGAGATACAGACAGAGACAGAGAGAGACACAGAGAGATAGAGAGAGACAGAGAGAGAAAACGATAGAGACAGAGAGAGAGAGAGACAGAGAGAGAGACAGAGAGAGACAGAGAGAGACAGAGAGAGACAGTAAAACAGACAAGAGAGAGACATTGAGAGACAGGAAGAGACAGAGAGAGATAGAGAGAGACAGCTAGAGACACAGAGAGAGACAGAGAGAGAGAGACAGAGAGAAAAGGAGAGACAGAGACAGAGTGAGAGACTTAGAGACACAGAGAGAGACACAGATAGAGACAGAGAAAGACAGAGAGAGTCAGAGATAGAGACAGAGAGAGACAGAGAGAGAGACAGAGAGAGATAGATAGAAACAGAGAGAAACAGAGAGAGACACAGAAAGAGACAGAGAGAGACAGAGAGAGACAGAGAGAGACAGAGAGAGACGGATTTAGAAACAGAGAAGACAGAGAGAGAAACAGAGTGAGAGACAGAGAGAGACATAAAGAGACAGAGACAGAGATAGAGAGACCGAGAAAGACACAGAGAGAGACAGAGATAGACAGAGACACAGAGAGAGACAGAGAGAGACAGAGATAGAGACAGAGAGAGAAACAGAGAGAGTCTGAGATACATAGAGGGACAGAGAGTGTCAGAGATAGAGACAGATAGACAGAGAGACAGAGAGAGAGACAGACAGAGAGACAGAGACACAGACAGAGACACAGAGAGAGACAGAGAGAGAGGTAGACAGAGAGAGACAAAGAGAGAGATAGAGAGATACAGAGAGAGACAAAGAGAGAGACAGAGAGAGAGATTCAGAGAGAGACATACAGAGACAGAGAGAGGCAGAGTGATACACAGAGAGAGACAGAAAGAGAGACAGAGACAGAAAACAGACAAAGGGAGAGAGACAGAGAGAGACAGAAAGAGACAGAGAGAGAGATAGAGAGAGACAGAAAGAGACATAGAAAGAGACAGAGAGAGAGACAGAGACAAAGAGAGAGACAGAGAGAGACAGAGATAGAGTGAAAGAGACTGAGAGACAGAAAGAGAGGCAGAGAGAGACAGAGACAAAGGGAGAGAGACTGAGATAGAAATAGAGAGAGACAGAGAGAGACAGAGTCAAAGTGAGAGAGACAGAGAGAGACACAGAGAGAGACAGAGAGAAACAGAGAGAGACAGAGATAGAGACAGAGAGAGACAGAGAGAGACAGAGAGAGACAGAGAGAGACAGAGAGAGACACAGCGAAAGACACAGAGAGACAGAGAGAGACAGAGAGAGTCAGAAATAGAGACACAGAGAGAGAGAGACAGAAAGAGAAAGAAAGAGAGATAGAGAGAGAGACACAGAGAGAGACAGAGAGAGACAAAGAGAGAGACAGAGTGAGAGACAAGGAGAAACAGAGAGAGAGTGAGAGAGACAGAGAGAGACAGAGAGAGACAGAGATACATACAGAGACAGAAAAGAGACAAAGAGAGAGACAGAGAGAGACAGAAAGAGAGAGAGTGAGATAGAGAGAGCCCAAAAAAGACACAGATAGAGACAGAGAGAGAGACAGAGACAAAGAGAGAGACAGAGAGAGACAGTGAGAGAGAGAGATAGACACAGAGAGACAGAGAGAGACAGAGTGAGAGACAGAGAGAGACAGAGAGAGATAGAGAGATACAGACAGAGACAGAGAGAGACACAGAGAGATAGAGAGAGACAGAGAGAGACAACGATAGAGACAGAGAGAGAGAGAGACAGAGAGAGAGACAGAGAGAGACAGAGAGAGACAGAGAGAGACAGAGAGAGACAGTAAAACAGACAAGAGAGAGACAGAGAGAGACAGGAAGAGACAGAGAGAGATAGAGAGAGACAGCTAGAGACACAGAGATAGACAGAGAGAGAGAGACAGAGAGAAAAGGAGAGACAGAGACAGAGTGAGAGACTTAGAGACACAGAGAGAGACACAGATAGAGACAGAGAAAGACAGAGAGAGTCAGAGATAGAGACAGAGAGAGACAGAGAGAGAGACAGAGAGAGATAGATAGAAACAGAGAGAAACAGAGAGAGACACAGAAAGAGACAGAGAGAGACAGAGAGAGACAGAGAGAGACGGATTTAGAAACAGAGAAGACAGAGAGAGAAACAGAGTGAGAGACAGAGAGAGACATAAAGAGACAGAGACAGAGATAGAGAGACCGAGAAAGACACAGAGAGAGACAGAGATAGACAGAGACACAGAGAGAGACACAGAGAGACAGAGATAGAGACAGAGAGAGAAACAGAGAGAGTCTGAGATACATAGAGGGACAGAGAGTGTCAGAGATAGAGACAGATAGACAGAGAGACAGAGAGAGAGACAGACAGAGAGACAGAGACACAGACAGAGACACAGAGAGAGACAGAGAGAGAGGTAGACAGAGAGAGACAAAGAGAGAGATAGAGAGATACAGAGAGAGACAAAGAGAGAGACAGAGAGAGAGATTCAGAGAGAGACATACAGAGACAGAGAGAGGCAGAGTGATACACAGAGAGAGACAGAAAGAGAGACAGAGACAGGAAACAGACAAAGGGAGAGAGACAGAGAGAGACAGAAAGAGACAGAGAGAGAGATACAGAGAGACAGAAAGAGAGACAGAGAGAGACAGAGAGAGACAGAGTGAGACACCGAGATAGACAGAGAGAGACAGAGAGAGACAGAGATCGAGACAGAGGGAGACAGAGAAAGAGACAGAGAGAGACAAAGTGAGAGACAGAGAGAGTCAGAGAAAGACAAAGAGAGAGACAGAGAGTGACAGTGATAAACAGAGAGAGACAAGGATAGAGACAGATAGAGATAGAGAGACAGAGAGAGAAAGATAAAGACAGAGAGAGACAGAGAGAGACAGAGAGATACAGAGAGAGACTTATAGAGACATAGAGAGAGAGACAGAGAGAGACAGAGATAGAGACAGAGAGAGACAGAGAGAGATAGAGAGAGACACAGAGAGAGATAGCATGAGACACAGAGAGATACAAAGAGAGAGACAGAGAGAGACAAAGACAGAGTCAGAGAGAGAAACAGAGAGAGAGACAGAGAGAGACAGGAAACAGACACGGAGAGAAAGACAGAGAGAGACAGAAAGAGACAGGGAGAGAGATAGAGAGAGACAGAGAAAGACACAGAGAGGGACAGAGAAAAGAGAGAGACAGAGAGAGACAGAGACATAGTGAGAGAGACTGAGAGAGACAGAGAGAGACAGAGACAGAGTGAGAGAGACTGAGAGAGACAGAGAGAGAGACAGAGAGGCAGAGACAAAGAGAGAGACAGAGAGAGACAAGGACAGAGTGAGCGAGACTGAGAGAGACAGAGAGAGAGACAGAGAGAGACAGAGACAGTGTGATAGAGACTGAGAGAGACAGAGAGACATAGACAAAGAAAGATACAGACAGAGACAGAGAGAGAGACTGAGAGAGACAGAGAGATACAGAGATAGACAGAGAGAGACACAGAGAGAGACAGAGAGAGACAGAGAGAGACAGAGAGAGACAGAGATAGAGACAGAAAGAAAGACAGAGAGAGACAGATAGATACAGAGAGAGACACAGAGAGAGACAGAGAGAGACAGAAAGAGACAGAGAGAGAGATAGAGAGAGACAGAGAGAGACACAGAGAGAGACAAAGAGATAGACAGAGACAAAGAGAGAGACAGAGAGAGAGACAAAGTGAGAGAGACAGAGAGAGACAGAGAGAGATAGAGACAAAGTGAGAGAGACTGAGATAGACAGAGAGAGAGACAGAGAGAGACAGAGACAAAGAGAGAGACAGACAGAGACAGAGTGAGATAGACTGAGAGAGACAGAGAGAGACACAGAGAGAGACAGAGAGAGTCAGAGAGAGACAGAGAGAGACAGAGATAGAGACAGAGAGAGACAGAGAGAGAGACAGAGAGAGACAGAGAGAGACAGAGTGATACAGAGAGAGAGACAGAAAGAGAGACAGAGAGAGACAGAAAACAGACAAAGGGAGAGAAACAGAGAGAGACAGAAAGAGACAGAGAGATAGAGAGAGACAGAGAGAGACACAGAGAGAGACAGAGAGAGACAGAGAAAAGAGAGAGACAGAGAGAGACAGAGACAGAGTGAGAGAGACTGAGAGACAGAGAGACAGAGAGAGATAGAGACAAAGTGAGAGAGAGTGAGATAGACAGAGATAGACAGAGAGAGACAGAGACAAAGAGAGAGACAGAGAGAGACAGAGACAGAGTGAGATAGACTGAGAGAGACAGAGAGAGACACAGAGAGAGACAGAGAGAGACAGAGATAGGGACAGAGAGAG
>NW_028227276.1:15800791-15875791 GCF_978045245.1 Mus caroli | reverse complement strand
AGAGAGACTGAGAGAGAGACAGAGAGATACAGAGAGATTGAGAGAGACTGAGAGAGACAGAGAGAGAGACAGAGAGACAGATACAAAGATATAGACAGAGAGACACAGAGAGATACAGAGAGAGACAGAGAGAGACACAGAGAGAAATGAGAGAGACAGAGAGAGACATAGAGAGACAGAGATAGGGACAGAGAGAGACAGAGAGAGACACAGAGAGAGACAGAGAGAGACAGAGAGAGACTAAGATAGAGACAGAGAGAGAGAGACAGAGAGAGACAGAGAGAGAGACAGAGAGATACAGAGAGAGACAGAGAGAGACACAGAGAGAGACTGAGAGAGACAGAGAGAGACATAGGGAGACAGAGAGAGACAGAGAGAGACAGAGAGAGAGACAGAGAGAGACAGAGAGAGACTAAGATAGAGACAGAGAGAGAGACAGAGAGAGAGATAGAGAGAGACAGAGATAGAGACAGAGAGAGACAGAGAGAGACAGAGACAGAGATAGAGACAGAGAGAGAGATAGAGAGAGACAAAGAGAGAGACAGATAGAGAGACAGAGAGAGAGACTGACAGAGAAAGAGAGAGACAGAGAGAGAGAAAGAGAGAGACAGAGACAGAGAGAGAGAGACAGAGAGAGACAGAGAGAGACTGAGATAGACAGAGAGAGACAGAGAGAGACACAGAGAGAGACAGAGAGAGACAGAGACAGAGAGAGACAGAGCGAGAGATAGAGAGAGACAGAGAGAAACACAGAGAGAGACAGAGAGAGACAGAGACAAAGAGAGAGACACAGAGAGACAGAGACAGAGTGTGAGAGACTGAGAGACAGAGAGACAGAGACAAAGTGAAAGAGACTGAGATAGACAGAGAGAGATACAGAGAAAACAGAGACAAAGAGAGAGACAGAGAGCGACAGAGACAGAGTGAGATAGACAGAGAGAGACAGAGACAGACAGAGAGAGACACAGAGAGAGACAGAGAGAGAGACAGAGAGAGACAGAAAACAGACAAAGGGAGAGAGACAGAGAGAGTAAAAAAGAGACAGTTAGAGAGATAGAGAGAGACAGAGAGAGACACAGAGAGAGACAGAGACAAAGAGAGAGACAGAGAGAGACGGAGACAGAGTGAGCGAGACTGAGAGAGACAGAGAGAGAGAGACAGAGACAGAGTGATAGAGACTGAGAGAGACAGAGAGACATAGACAAAGAAAGATACAGAGAGAGACAGAGACAGAGAGAGAGAATGAGAGAGACAGAGAAATACAGAGAGACAGGGAGAGAAACAGAGAGAGACAGAGAGAGACAGAGAGAGACAGAGAGAGACAGAGAGAGACAGAGAGAGACAGAGAGAGACAGAGACAGAGAGAGAGAATGAGAGAGACAGAGAAATACAGAGAGACAGGGAGAGAAACAGAGAGAGACAGAGAGAGACAGAGAGAGACAGAGAGAGACAGAGAGAGACAGAGAGAGAGACAGAGAGAGAGACAGAGAGAGACAGAAAACAGACAAAGGGAGAGAGACAGAGAGAGTCAAAAAGAGACAGTTAGAGAGATAGAGAGAGACAGAGAGAGACACACAGAGAGACAGAGAGAGACAGAGACAAAGAGAGAGACAGAGAGAGACAGAGACAGAGTGAGCGAGACTGAGAGAGACAGAGAGATACAGAAAGAGACAGAGACAGAGTGAGAGAGATTGAGAGAGAGACAGAGAGAAACAGAGAAAGATTGAGAGAGACTGAGAGAGACAGAGAGAGAGACAGAGAGACAGATACAAAGATATAGACAGTGAGACACAGAGAGATACAGAGATAGACAGAGAGAGACACAGAGAGAGACTGAGAGAGAAAGAGAGAGACATAGAGAGACAGAGAGAGACAGAGATAGAGACAGAGAGAGACAGAGAGAGACACAGAGAGAGACAGAGAGAGACTAATATAGAGACAGAGAGAGATAGAGACAGAGAGAGACAAAGAGAGAGACAGATAGAAAGACAGAGAGAGAGACTGACAGAGAAAGAGAGAAACAGAGAGAGAGAAAGAGAGAGACAGAGAGAGACAGTGAGAGAGAGACAGAGAGAGAGAAAGAGAGAGACATAGAGAGAGACTGAGAGAGACAGAGAGAGACAGAGAGAGACACAGAGAGAGACAGAGAGAGACAGAGAGAGCCAGAGAGAGACAGAGCGAGAGATAGAGAGAGACAGAGAGAAACACAGAGAGAGACAGAGAGAGACAGAGACAAAGAGAGAGACAGAGAGAGACAGAGACAGAGTGAGAGAGACTGAGAGACAGAGAGACAGAGACAAAGTGAGAGAGACTGAGATAGACAGAGAGAGAGACAGAGAAAACAGAGACAAAGAGAGAGACAGAGAGAGACAGAGACAGAGTGAGATAGACAGAGAGAGACAGAGAGATACACAGAGAGACAGAGAGACACACAGAGAGAGACAGAGTGAGACAGAGAGAGACAGAGAGGGAGACAGACAGAGAGACAGACAGAGACAGAAAACAGACAAAGGGAGAGAGACAGAGAGAGTCAAAAAGAGACAGTTAGAGAGATAGAGAGAGACAGAGAGAGACACAGAGAAAGACAGAGAGAGACAGAGACAAAGAGAGAGACAGAGAGAGACAGAGACAGAGTGATAGAGACTGAGAGAGACAGAGAGACATAGACAAAGAAAGATACAGAGAGAGACAGAGACAGAGAGAGAGACTGAGAGAGACAGAGAAATATAGAGAGAGACAGAGAGAGACACAGAGAGAGACAGAGAGAGACAGAGAGAGACAGAGAAAGACAGAGAGAGACAGAGAGAGACAGAGACAGAGTGAGAGAGACAGTGAGAGACAGAGAGAGAGACAGAGAGAGACAGAGAGAGACAGAGATAGAGAGTGAGACACAAGGAGAAACACAGAGAGACAAGGCTAGACAGAGAGATACACAGAAAGAGACAGAGAGAGACATAGAGACAGAGAAAGACAGGGAGAGACAGAGAAAGAGACAGAGAGAGATAGAGATAGAGACAGAGAGACACAGAGAGATAGACAGAGAGAGACACAGAGAGAGACAGAGATAGAGACAGAGAGAGACACAGAGAGAGACAGAGAAAGAGACAGAGAGAGACAGAGTGAGACACAGAGAGAGACACAGAGAGAGACATAGATAGAGAGAGAGACAGATATAGAGACAGAGAGAGACAGAGAGAGACACAGAAAGAGACAGAGAGAGACAAAGAGAGGGCGACAGAAAGAGACTCAGAGAGAGTAAGAGAAAGACAGAGAGAGAGACAGAGGGAGAAAGAAAGAGAGACAGAGACAAAGAGAGTGAATGAGAGAGACAGAGAGAGACAGAGAGAGAGACAGAGATAGACCGAGAGAGAGACAGAGAGAGAGACAGAGAGAGACAGAGATAGTCAGAGAGAGACAGAGATAGACAGAGAGAGACATAGATACAGAAAAGAGACAAAGAGAAAGAGACAAAGAGAGACAGAGAAAGACAGAGAGAGACAGAGAGAGAGATGTAGAGAGACAGAGAGAGACAGAGAGAGACACATAGAGAGACAGAGAGAGAGAGAGAGACAGAAAACAGACAAAGGGAGAGAGACAGAGAGAGTCAAAAAGAGACAGTTAGAGAGATAGAGAGAGACAGAGAGAGACACAGAGAGAGACAGAGAGAGACAGAGACAAAGAGAGAGACAGAGAGAGATGGAGACAGAGTGAGCGAGACTGAGAGAGACAGAGAGAGACAGAGACAGAGTGATAGAGACTGAAAGAGACAGAGAGACATAGACAAAGAAAGATACAGAGAGAGACAGAGAGAGAGACTGAGAGAGACAGAGAAATACAGAGAGACAGGGAGAGACACAGAGAGAGACAGAGAGAGACAGAGAGAGACAGAGAGAGACAGAGAGAGACAGAGACAGAGTTAGAGAGACAGTGAGAGACAGAGAGATACAGAGAGAGACAGAGAGAGAGACAGAGAGAGAGACAGAGAGAGACAGAAAACAGACAAAGGGAGAGAGACAGAGAGAGTCAAAAAGAGACAGTTAGAGAGATAGAGAGAGACAGAGAGAGACACAGAGAGAGACAGAGAGAGACAGAGACAAAGAGAGAGACAGAGAGAGACAGAGACAGAGTGAGCGAGACTGAGAGAGACAGAGAGAGAGACAGAGAGAGACAGAGACAGAGTGAGAGAGACTGAGAGAGAGACAGAGAGATACAGAGAGATTGAGAGAGACTGAGAGAGACAGAGATAGAGACAGAGAGAGACAGAGAGAGACACAGAGAGAGACAGAGAGAGACTAAGATAGAGACAGAGAGAGACAGAGAGAGACAGAGAGAGACAGAGAGAGACAGAGAGAGAGACAGAGAGAGAGACAGAGAGAGACAGAAAACAGAGAAAAGGAGAGAGACAGAGAGAGTCAAAAAGAGACAGTTAGAGAGATAGAGACAGAGAGAGACACAGAGAGAGACAGAGAGAGACAGAGACAGAGTGAGATAGAGAGAGAGAGACAGAGAGATACAGAGAGATACAGAGAGACACACAGAGAGAGACAGAGAGAGACAGAGAGAGACAGAGAGGGACAGAGAGAGACAGAGAGAGACAGAGAGAGAGACACAGAGAGAGAGACAGAGAGAGACAGAGACAGAGTGATAGAGACTGAGAGAGACAGAGAGACATAGACAAAGAAAGATACAGAGAGAGACAGAGACAGAGAGAGAGACTGAGAGAGACAGAGAGATACAGAGAGAGACAGAGAGAGAACAGAGAGATACAGAGAGAGACAGAGAGAGAACAGAGATAGACAGATAGATACAGAGAGAGACAGAGAGAGACACAGAGAGAGACAGAGAGAGACACAGAGAGAGACAGAGAGAGATAGAAAGAGACAGAGAGAGAGATAGAGAGAGACAGAGAGAGACTCAAAGAGAGACAAAGAAATAGACAGAGACAAAGAGAGAGACAGAGAGAGAGACAAAGTGAGAGAGACAGAGAGAGACAGAGAGAGAGACAGAGAGAGATAGAGACAAAGTGAGAGAGACTGAGATAGACAGAGAGAGACAGAGAGAGAGAGACAAAGAGAGAGACAGACAGAGACAGAGACAGAGTGAGAGAGACTGAGAGACAGAGAGACAGAGACAAAGTGAGAGAGACTGAGATAGACAGAGAGAAAGACAGAGAAAACAGAGACAAAGAGAGAGACAGAGAGAGACAGAGACAGAGTGAGATAGAGAGAGAGAGACAGAGAGATACAGAGAGAGACAGAGAGAGACACAGAGAGAGACAGAGAGAGACAGATAGAGACAGAGAGAGACAGAGAGAGACAGAGAAAGAGACAGAGAGAGAGACAGAGAGAGACAGAAAACAGAGAAAGGGAGAGAGACAGAGAGAGTCAAAAAGAGACAGTTAGAGAGATAGAGAGAGACAGAGAGAGACACAGAGAGAGACAGAGAGAGACAGAGACAAAGAGAGAGACAGAGAGAGACAGAGACAGAGTGAGCGAGACTGAGAGAGACAGAGAGAGAGACAGAGAAAGACAGAGACAGAGTGATAGAGACTGAGAGAGACAGAGAGACATAGACAAAGAAAGATACAGAGAGAGACAGAGACAGAGAGAGAGACTGAGAGAGACAGAGAGATACAGAGAGAGACAGAGAGAGAACAGAGAGATACAGAGAGAGAGAGACAGAGAGAGACAGAGAGAGAGACAGAGACATACAGAGAGAGACAGAGAGAGACACAGAGAGAGACTGAGAGAGACAGAGAGACATAGGGAGACAGAGAGAGACAGAGAGAGACACAGAGAGAGACAGAGAGAGACAGAGAGAGACTAAGAAAGAGACAGAGAGAGAGACAGAGAGAGAGATAGAGAGAGACAGAGAGAGACAGAGATAGAGACAGAGAGAGACAGAGAGAGACACAGAGAGAGACAGAGAGAGACAGAGAGAGACTAAGAAAGAGACAGAGAGAGAGACAGAGAGAGACACAGAGAGAGACAGAGAGAGACAGAGAGAGACTAAGAAAGAGACAGAGAGAGAGACAGAGAGAGAGATAGAGAGAGACAGAGAGAGACAGAGATAGAGACAGAGAGAGACAGAGAGAGACAGAGAGAGACAGAGATAGAGACAGAGAGAGAGATAGAGAGAGACAAAGAGAGAGACAGATAGAGAGACAGAGAGAGAGACTGACAGAGAAAGAGAGAGACAGAGAGAGACAGAGATAGAGACAGAGAGAGACAGAGAGAGACACAGAGAGAGACAGAGAGAGACAGAGAGAGACTAAGAAAGAGACAGAGAGAGAGACAGAGAGAGACACAGAGAGAGATAGAGAGAGACAGAGAGAGACAGAGATAGAGACAGAGAGAGACAGAGAGAGACAGAGAGAGACAGAGATAGAGACAGAGAGAGAGATAGAGAGAGACAAAGAGAGAGACAGATAGAGAGACAGAGAGAGAGACTGACAGAGAAAGAGAGAGACAGAGAGAGAAAGAGAGAGACAGAGACAGAGAGAGAGAGACAGAGAGAGACAGAGAGAGACTGAGAGAGACAGAGAGACACAGAGAGAGACAGAGAGAGCCAGAGAGAGCCAGAGAGAGACAGAGCGAGAGATAGAGAGAGACAGAGAGAAACACAGAGAGAGACAGAGAGAGACAGAGACAAAGAGAGAGACACAGAGAGACAGAGACAGAGTGTGAGAGACTGAGAGACAGAGAGACAGAGACATAGTGAGAGAGACTGAGATAGACAGAGAGAGATACAGAGAAAACAGAGACAAAGAGAGAGACAGAGAGAGACAGAGACAGAGTGAGATAGACAGAGAGAGACAGAGAGAGACAGAGAGAGACACAGAGAGAGACAGAGAGAGAGACAGATAGAGACAGAAAACAGACAAAGGGTGAGAGACAGAGAGAGTCAAAAAGAGACAGTTAGAGAGATAGAGAGAGACAGAGAGAGACACAGAGAGAGACAGAGAGAGACAGAGACAAAGAGAGAGACAGAGAGAGACAGAGACAGAGTGAGCGAGACTGAGAGAGACAGAGAGAGAGACAGAGACAAAGTGATAGAGACTGAGAGAGACAGAGAGACATAGACAAAGTAAGATACAGAGAGAGACAGAGACAGAGAGAGAGACTGAGAGAGACAGAGAAATACAGAGAGACAGGGAGAGACACAGAGAGAGACAGAGAGAGACAGAGAGAGACAAAGAGAGACAGAGAGAGACAGAGAGAGACAGAGACAGAGTGAGAGAGACAGTCAGAGACAGAGAGATACAGAGAGAGACAGAGAGAGAGACAGAGAGAGACAGAAAACAGACAAAGGGAGAGAGACAGAGAGAGTCAAAAAGAGACAGTTAGAGAGATAGAGAGAGACAGAGAGAGACACACAGAGAGACAGAGAGAGACAGAGACAAAGAGAGAGACAGAGAGAGACAGAGACAGAGTGAGCGAGACTGAGAGAGACAGAGAGAGAGACAGAAAGAGACAGAGACAGAGTGAGAGAGATTGAGAGAGAGACAGAGAGAAACAGAGAAAGATTGAGAGAGACTGAGAGAGACAGAGAGAGAGACAGAGAGACAGATACAAAGATATAGACAGAGAGACACAGAGAGATACAGAGAGAGACAGAGAGAGACACAGAGAGAGACTGAGAGAGACAGAGAGAGACATAGAGAGACAAAGAGAGACAGAGATAGAGACAGAGAGAGACAGAGAGAGACACAGAGAGACGGAGAGAGACAGAGAGAGACTAATATAGAGACAGAGAGAGAGAGACAGAGAGAGAGACAGATAGAGAGACAGAGAGAGAGACTGACAGAGAAAGAGAGAGACAGAGAGAGAGAAAGAGAGAGACAGTGAGAGAGAGACAGAGAGAGAGAAAGAGAGAGACACAGAGAGAGACTGTGAGAGACAGAGAGAGACACAGAGAGAGACAGAGAGAGACAGAAAGAGCCAGAGAGAGACAGAGCAAGAGATAGAGACAGAGAGAAACACAGAGAGAGACAGAGAGAGACAGAGACAAAGAGAGAGACAGAGAGAGGCAGAGACAGAGTGAGAGAGACTGAGAGACAGAGAGACAGAGACAAAGTGAGAGAGACTGAGATAGACAGAGAGAGAGACAGAGAAAACAGAGACAAAGAGAGAGACAGAGAGAGACAGAGACAGAGTGAGATAGACAGAGAGAGACAGAGAGATACAGAGAGAGACAGAGAGACACACAGAGAGAGACAGAGTGAGACAGAGAGAGACAGAGAGGGAGACAGACAGAGAGACAGAGAGAGACAGAAAACAGACAAAGGGAGAGAGACAGAGAGAGTCAAAAAGAGACAGTTAGAGAGACAGAGAGAGACAGAGAGAGACACAGAGAGGGACAGAGAGAGACAGAGACAAAGAGAGAGACAGAGAGAGACAGAGACAGAGTGATAGAGACTGAGAGAGACAGAGAGACATAGACAAAGAAAGATACAGAGAGAGACAGAGACAGAGAGAGAGACTGAGAGAGACAGAGAAATACAGAGAGAGACAGAGAGAGACACAGAGAGAGACAGAGAGAGACAAAGAGAGACAGAGAGAGACAGAGAGAGACAGAGACAGAGTGAGAGAGACAGTGAGAGACAGAGAGAGAGACAGAGAGAGACAGAGAGAGACAGAGATAGAGAGTGAGACACAGGGAGAAACACAGAGAGACAAGGCTAGACAGAGAGATACACAGAAAGAGACAGAGAGAGACATAGAGACAGAGAAAGACAGGGAGAGACAGAGAAAGAGACAGAGAGAGATAGAGATAGAGACAGAGAGACACAGAGAGATAGACAGAGAGAGACACAGAGAGAGACAGAGATAGAGACAGAGAGAGACAGAGAAAGAGACAGAGAGAGACAGAGTGAGACACAGAGAGAGACACAGAGAGAGACATAGATAGAGAGAGAGAGACAGATATAGAGACAGAGAGAGACAGAGAGAGACACAGAAAGAGACAGAGAGAGACAAAGAGAGGGCAACAGAAATAGACTGAGAGGACAGAGAGAGACTCAGAGAGAGTAAGAGAGAGACAGAGAGAGACACAGAGGGAGAAAGAAAGAGAGACAGAGACAAAGAGAGTGAATGAGAGAGACAGAGAGAGAGACAGAGAGAGACAGAGATAGTCAGAGAGAGACAGAGATAGACAGAGAGAGAGACATAGATACAGAAAAGAGACAAAGAGAAAGAGACAAAGAGAGACAGAGAAAGACAGAGAGAGACAGAGAGAGAGATGTAGAGAGACAGAGAGAGACAGAGAGAGACACAGAGAGAGACAGAGAGAGAGACAGAGAGAGACAGAAAACAGACAAAGGGAGAGAGACAGAGAGAGTCAAAAAGAGACAGTTAGAGAGATATAGAGAGACAGAGAGAGACACAGAGAGAGACAGAGAGAGACGGAGACAGAGTGAGCGAGACTGAGAGAGACAGAGAGAGAGACAGAGACAGAGTGATAGAGACTGAGAGAGACAGAGAGACATAGACAAAGAAAGATACAGAGAGAGACAGAGAGAGAGACTGAGAGAGACAGAGAAACACAGAGAGACAGGGAGAGACAAAGAGAGAGACAGAGAGAGACAGAGAGAGACAGAGAGAGACAGAGAGAGACAGAGAGAGACAGAGAGAGACAGAGAGAGACAGAGACAGAGTGAGAGAGACAGTGAGAGACAGAGAGATACAGAGAGAGACAGAGAGAGAGACAGAGAGAGAGACAGAGAGAGACAGAAAACAGACAAAGGGAGAGAGACAGAGAGAGTCAAAAAGAGACAGTTAGAGAGATAGAGAGAGACAGAGAGAGACACAGAGAGAGACAGAGACAAAGAGAGAGACAGAGAGAGACAGAGACAGAGTGAGCAAGACTGAGAGAGACAGAGAGAGAGACAGAGAGAGACAGAGACAGAGTGAGAGACTGAGAGAGAGACAGAGAGAAACAGAGAAAGATTGAGAGAGACTGAGAGAGACAGAGAGAGAGACAGAGAGACAGATACAAAGATATAGACAGAGTGACACAGAGAGATACAGAGAGAGACAGAGAGAGACACAGAGAGAGACTGAGAGAGACAGAGAGAGACATAGAGAGACAGAGAGAGACAGAGATAGAGACAAAAAGAGACAGAGAGAGACACAGAGAGAGACAGAGAGAGACAGAGAGAGACTAATATAGAGACAGAGAGAGAGAGAGACAGAGAGAGACAAAGAGAGAGACAGATAGAGAGACAGAGAGAGAGACTGACAGAGAAAGAGAGAGACAGAGAGAGAAAGAGAGAGACAGTGAGAGAGAGACAGAGAGAGAGAAAGAGAGAGACAGAGAGAGAGACTGAGAAAGACAGAGAGAGACAGAGAGAGACACAGAGAGAGAAAGAGAGAGACAGAGAGAGCCAGAGAGAGACAGAGCGAGAGATAGAGAGAGACAGAGAGAAACACAGAAAGAGACAGAGAGAGACAGAGACAAAGAGAGAGACAGAGAGAGACAGAGACAGAGTGAGAGAGACTGAGAGACAGAGAGACAGAGACAAAGTGAGAGAGACTGAGATAGACAGAGAGAGAGACAGAGAAAACAGAGAAAAAGAGAGAGACAGAGAGAGACAGAGACAGAGTGAGATAGACAGAGAGAGACAGAGAGATACAGAGAGAGACAGAGAGACACACAGAGAGAGACAGAGTGAGACAGAGAGAGACAGAGAGGGAGACAGACAGAGAGACAGAGAGAGACAGAAAACAGACAAAGGGAGAGAGACAGAGAGAGTCAAAAAGAGAAAGTTAGAGAGACAGAGAGAGACAGAGAGAGACACAGAGAGAGACAGAGAGAGACAGAGACAAAGAGAGAGACAGAGAGAGACAGAGACAGAGTGATAGAGACTGAGAGAGACAGAGAGACATAGACAAAGAAAGATACAGAGAGAGACAGAGACAGAGAGAGAGACTGAGAGAGACAGAGAAATACAGAGAGAGACAGAGAGAGACACAGAGAGAGACAGAGAGAGACAGAGAGAGACAGAGAGAGACAGAGAGAGACAGAGAGAGACAGAGACAGAGTGAGAGAGACAGTGAGAGACAGAGAGAGAGACAGAGAGAGACAAAGAGAGACAGAGATAGAGAGTGAGACACAGGGAGAAACACAGAGAGACAAGGCTAGACAGAGAGATACACAGAAAGAGACAGAGAGAGACATAGAGACAGAGAAAGACAGGGAGAGACAGAGAAAGAGACAGAGAGAGATAGAGATAGAGACAGAGAGACACAGAGAGATAGACAGAGAGAGACACAGAGAGAGACAGAGATAGAGACAGAGACACAGAGAGAGACAGAGAAAGAGACAGAGAGAGACAGAGTGAGACACAGAGAGAGACACAGAGAGAGACATAGATAGAGAGAGAGAGACAGATATAGAGACAGAGAGAGACAGAGAGAGACACAGAAAGAGACAGAGAGAGACAAAGAGAGGGCGACAGAAAGAGACTGAGAGGACAGAGAGAGACTCAGAGAGAGTAAGAGAGAGACAGAGAGAGACAGAGGGAGAAAGAAAGAGAGACAGAGACAAAGAGAGTGAATGAGAGAGACAGAGAGAGACAGAGAGAGAGAGACAGAGATAGACCGAGAGAGAGACAGAGAGAGAGACAGAGAGAGAGACAGAGAGAGACAGAGATAGTCAGAGAGAGACAGAGATAGACAGAGAGAGAGACATAGATACAGAAAAGAGACAAAGAGAAAGAGACAAAGAGAGACAGAGAAAGACAGAGAGAGACAGAGAGAGAGATGTAGAGAGACAGAGAGAGACAGAGAGAGATAGAGATAGAGACAGAGAGACATAGAGAGATAGACAGAGAGAGACACAGAGAGAGACAGAGATAGAGACAGAGAGATATATAGAGAGAGACAGAAGAGACAGAAACAGACAGAGAGACAGAGAGAAACAGAGAGATACAGAGAGAGAGACAGAGAGAGACAGAGAGAGACACAGAGAGAGACAGAGAGAAACACAGAGAGATACAGAGAGAGACACAGAGAGACATGGAGAGACTCAGAGAGAGACAGAGAGAGACAGAGACAGACAGAGAGAGACAGTAAGAGACAGAGAGAGACACAAAGAGAGACAGAGAGAGACACAGAGAGAGACACAGAGAGAGACAGAGAGAGACAGACAGAGACAGAGAGAGACACAGAGAGAGAGACAGAGATAGAGACAGAGAGAGACAGAGAGAGAGACAGAGAGAGACTCAGAGAGATAGAGATAGAGACAGAGAGAGACGGGGAGAGACACTGGGAGAAACAGAGAGAGATAGAGAGAGAGACAGAGAGAGACAGAAATAGAGATAGAGAGAGACAGAGAGACAGAGACAAAGAGAATGACTGAGAAATACATAGAGAGACACAGAGAGACAGACAGAGAGAGACAAAGAGAGAAACAGAGAGAAAGAAAGAGACAGAGAGAGACAAAGAGAGATACAGAGAGGGACACAGAGATAGACAGAGGGAGAGACGGAGAAAGAGAAAGAGAGAGACAGAGAGAGAGACAGAGACAGAAAAGAGACAGAGAGAGAGACAGAGACAGACAGAGAGAGACAGAGAGAGACAGATAGTGAGACAAAGAGAGATGAGAGAGACAGAGAGAGACAGAGAGAGACAGAGAGAGACAGAGAGAGACAGAGAGAGAGACAGAGAGCGACAAAGAAAGAAACAGAGATAGACGGAGAGAGACAGAGAGAGAGACAGAGAGACACAGAGAGACACAGAGAGAGACAGAGAGAGACACAGAGAGAGACAGAGAGAGATACAAGAGAGAGAGAAAGAGATAGTCAGCGAGAGACAGAGATAGACAGAGAGAGAGACATAGATACAGAAAAGAGACAAAGAGAAAGAGACAAAGAGAGACAGAGAAAGAGAAGAGAGACAGAGAGAGAGATGTAGAGAGACAGAGAGAGACAGAGAGAGAGACAGATATAGAGACAGAGAGAGACAGAGAAAGACACAGAGAGAAACACAGAGAGACAGAGAGAGACAGAGAAAGAGACAGAGAGAGACACAGAGATGACAGAGACATACAGAGAGAGACAAAGAGAGTAGAGAGAGACAGAGAGAGACAGAGAGAAACAGAGAGAGACAGAGAGAGAGAGACACAGAGAGAGAGACACAGAGAGAGAAAGAAAGAGACAGATGGAGACAGAGTGAGACAAAGAAAGACACAGAGAGAGACTGAGAGATATATATAGAGAGACAGAAAGAGACAGAAACAGACAGAGAGACAGAGAGAAACAGAGACATACAGAGAGAGAGACAGAGAGAGACAGAGAGAGACACAGAGAGAGACATGGAGAGACACAGAGAGACACAGAGAGAGACAGAGAGAGACAGAGACAGACAGAGAGAGACACAGAGAGAGACATGGAGAGACACAGAGAGACACAGAGAGAGACAGAGAGAGACAGAGACAGACAGAGAGAGACAGTGAGAGACAGAGAGAGACACAAAGAGAGACAGAGAGAGACACAGAGAGAGACACAGAGAGAGACAGAGAGAAACAGACAGAGACAGAAAGAGACACAGAGAGAGAGACAGAGATAGAGACAGAGAGAGACAGAGAGAGAGACAGAGAGAGACTCAGAGAGATAGAGATAGAGACAGAGAGAGACGGGGAGAGACACTGGGAGAAACAGAGAGAGACAGAGAGAGAGACAGAGACAAAGAGAATGACTGAGAAATACAGAGAGAGACACAGAGAGAGACAGAGAGAGACAGAAAAGAGACAGAGAGAGAGACAGAGACAGACAGAGAGAGACAGAGAGAGACAGATAGTGAGACAAAGAGAGATGAGAGAGACAGAGAGAGAAAAAGAGAGACAGAGAGACAGACAGAGAGCAACAAAGAAAGAAACAGAGATAGACGGAGAGAGACAGAGAGAGAGACAGAGAGAGACAGAGAGAGAGACAGAGAGAGACAGAGAGAGACAGAGAGACAAAGAGAGACAGAGATAGACAAAGATAGAGAGAGAGACACAGAGAGAGACAGAGAGAGACAGAGAGAGACAGAGAGAGACAGAGACAGAGAGAGAGAATGAGAGAGACAGAGAAATACAGAGAGACAGGGAGAGAAACAGAGAGAGACAGAGAGAGACAGAGAGAGACAGAGAGAGACAGAGAGAGACAGAGAGAGAGACAGAGAGAGAGACAGAGAGAGACAGAAAACAGACAAAGGGAGAGAGACAGAGAGAGTCAAAAAGAGACAGTTAGAGAGATAGAGAGAGACAGAGAGAGACACACAGAGAGACAGAGAGAGACAGAGACAAAGAGAGAGACAGAGAGAGACAGAGACAGAGTGAGCGAGACTGAGAGAGACAGAGAGAGACAGAAAGAGACAGAGACAGAGTGAGAGAGATTGAGAGAGAGACAGAGAGAAACAGAGAAAGATTGAGAGAGACTGAGAGAGACAGAGAGAGAGACAGAGAGACAGATACAAAGATATAGACAGTGAGACACAGAGAGATACAGAGATAGACAGAGAGAGACACAGAGAGAGACTGAGAGAGAAAGAGAGAGACATAGAGAGACAGAGAGAGACAGAGATAGAGACAGAGAGAGACAGAGAGAGACACAGAGAGAGACAGAGAGAGACTAATATAGAGACAGAGAGAGATAGAGACAGAGAGAGACAAAGAGAGAGACAGATAGAAAGACAGAGAGAGAGACTGACAGAGAAAGAGAGAAACAGAGAGAGAGAAAGAGAGAGACAGAGAGAGACAGTGAGAGAGAGACAGAGAGAGAGAAAGAGAGAGACATAGAGAGAGACTGAGAGAGACAGAGAGAGACAGAGAGAGACACAGAGAGAGACAGAGAGAGACAGAGAGAGCCAGAGAGAGACAGAGCGAGAGATAGAGAGAGACAGAGAGAAACACAGAGAGAGACAGAGAGAGACAGAGACAAAGAGAGAGACAGAGAGAGACAGAGACAGAGTGAGAGAGACTGAGAGACAGAGAGACAGAGACAAAGTGAGAGAGACTGAGATAGACAGAGAGAGAGACAGAGAAAACAGAGACAAAGAGAGAGACAGAGAGAGACAGAGACAGAGTGAGATAGACAGAGAGAGACAGAGAGATACACAGAGAGACAGAGAGACACACAGAGAGAGACAGAGTGAGACAGAGAGAGACAGAGAGGGAGACAGACAGAGAGACAGACAGAGACAGAAAACAGACAAAGGGAGAGAGACAGAGAGAGTCAAAAAGAGACAGTTAGAGAGATAGAGAGAGACAGAGAGAGACACAGAGAAAGACAGAGAGAGACAGAGACAAAGAGAGAGACAGAGAGAGACAGAGACAGAGTGATAGAGACTGAGAGAGACAGAGAGACATAAACAAAGAAAGATACAGAGAGAGACAGAGACAGAGAGAGAGACTGAGAGAGACAGAGAAATATAGAGAGAGACAGAGAGAGACACAGAGAGAGACAGAGAGAGACAGAGAGAGACAGAGAAAGACAGAGAGAGACAGAGAGAGACAGAGACAGAGTGAGAGAGACAGTGAGAGACAGAGAGAGAGACAGAGAGAGACAGAGAGAGACAGAGATAGAGAGTGAGACACAAGGAGAAACACAGAGAGACAAGGCTAGACAGAGAGATACACAGAAAGAGACAGAGAGAGACATAGAGACAGAGAAAGACAGGGAGAGACAGAGAAAGAGACAGAGAGAGATAGAGATAGAGACAGAGAGACACAGAGAGATAGACAGAGAGAGACACAGAGAGAGACAGAGATAGAGACAGAGAGAGACACAGAGAGAGACAGAGAAAGAGACAGAGAGAGACAGAGTGAGACACAGAGAGAGACACAGAGAGAGACATAGATAGAGAGAGAGAGACAGATATAGAGACAGAGAGAGACAGAGAGAGACACAGAAAGAGACAGAGAGAGACAAAGAGAGGGCGACAGAAAGAGACTCAGAGAGAGTAAGAGAAAGACAGAGAGAGAGACAGAGGGAGAAAGAAAGAGAGACAGAGACAAAGAGAGTGAATGAGAGAGACAGAGAGAGACAGAGAGAGAGACAGAGATAGACCGAGAGAGAGACAGAGAGAGAGACAGAGAGAGACAGAGATAGTCAGAGAGAGACAGAGATAGACAGAGAGAGAGACATAGATACAGAAAAGAGACAAAGAGAAAGAGACAAAGAGAGACAGAGAAAGACAGAGAGAGACAGAGAGAGAGATGTAGAGAGACAGAGAGAGACAGAGAGAGACACATAGAGAGACAGAGAGAGAGACAGAGAGAGACAGAAAACAGACAAAGGGAGAGAGACAGAGAGAGTCAAAAAGAGACAGTTAGAGAGATAGAGAGAGACAGAGAGAGACACAGAGAGAGACAGAGAGAGACAGAGACAAAGAGAGAGACAGAGAGAGATGGAGACAGAGTGAGCGAGACTGAGAGAGACAGAGAGAGACAGAGACAGAGTGATAGAGACTGAAAGAGACAGAGAGACATAGACAAAGAAAGATACAGAGAGAGACAGAGAGAGAGACTGAGAGAGACAGAGAAATACAGAGAGACAGGGAGAGACACAGAGAGAGACAGAGAGAGACAGAGAGAGACAGAGAGAGACAGAGAGAGACAGAGACAGAGTTAGAGAGACAGTGAGAGACAGAGAGATACAGAGAGAGACAGAGAGAGAGACAGAGAGAGAGACAGAGAGAGACAGAAAACAGACAAAGGGAGAGAGACAGAGAGAGTCAAAAAGAGACAGTTAGAGAGATAGAGAGAGACAGAGAGAGACACAGAGAGAGACAGAGAGAGACAGAGACAAAGAGAGAGACAGAGAGAGACAGAGACAGAGTGAGCGAGACTGAGAGAGACAGAGAGAGAGACAGAGAGAGACAGAGACAGAGTGAGAGAGACTGAGAGAGAGACAGAGAGATACAGAGAGATTGAGAGAGACTGAGAGAGACAGAGATAGAGACAGAGAGAGACAGAGAGAGACACAGAGAGAGACAGAGAGAGACTAAGATAGAGACAGAGAGAGACAGAGAGAGACAGAGAGAGACAGAGAGAGACAGAGAGAGAGACAGAGAGAGAGACAGAGAGAGACAGAAAACAGAGAAAAGGAGAGAGACAGAGAGAGTCAAAAAGAGACAGTTAGAGAGATAGAGACAGAGAGAGACACAGAGAGAGACAGAGAGAGACAGAGACAGAGTGAGATAGAGAGAGAGAGACAGAGAGATACAGAGAGATACAGAGAGACACACAGAGAGAGACAGAGAGAGACAGAGAGAGACAGAGAGGGACAGAGAGAGACAGAGAGAGACAGAGAGAGAGACACAGAGAGAGAGACAGAGAGAGACAGAGACAGAGTGATAGAGACTGAGAGAGACAGAGAGACATAGACAAAGAAAGATACAGAGAGAGACAGAGACAGAGAGAGAGACTGAGAGAGACAGAGAGATACAGAGAGAGACAGAGAGAGAACAGAGAGATACAGAGAGAGACAGAGAGAGAACAGAGATAGACAGATAGATACAGAGAGAGACAGAGAGAGACACAGAGAGAGACAGAGAGAGACACAGAGAGAGACAGAGAGAGATAGAAAGAGACAGAGAGAGAGATAGAGAGAGACAGAGAGAGACTCAAAGAGAGACAAAGAAATAGACAGAGACAAAGAGAGAGACAGAGAGAGAGACAAAGTGAGAGAGACAGAGAGAGACAGAGAGAGAGACAGAGAGAGATAGAGACAAAGTGAGAGAGACTGAGATAGACAGAGAGAGACAGAGAGAGAGAAACAAAGAGAGAGACAGACAGAGACAGAGACAGAGTGAGAGAGACTGAGAGACAGAGAGACAGAGACAAAGTGAGAGAGACTGAGATAGACAGAGAGAAAGACAGAGAAAACAGAGACAAAGAGAGAGACAGAGAGAGACAGAGACAGAGTGAGATAGAGAGAGAGAGACAGAGAGATACAGAGAGAGACAGAGAGAGACACAGAGAGAGACAGAGAGAGACAGATAGAGACAGAGAGAGACAGAGAGAGACAGAGAAAGAGACAGAGAGAGAGACAGAGAGAGACAGAAAACAGAGAAAGGGAGAGAGACAGAGAGAGTCAAAAAGAGACAGTTAGAGAGATAGAGAGAGACAGAGAGAGACACAGAGAGAGACAGAGAGAGACAGAGACAAAGAGAGAGACAGAGAGAGACAGAGACAGAGTGAGCGAGACTGAGAGAGACAGAGAGAGAGACAGAGAAAGACAGAGACAGAGTGATAGAGACTGAGAGAGACAGAGAGACATAGACAAAGAAAGATACAGAGAGAGACAGAGACAGAGAGAGAGACTGAGAGAGACAGAGAGATACAGAGAGAGACAGAGAGAGAACAGAGAGATACAGAGAGAGAGAGACAGAGAGAGACAGAGAGAGAGACAGAGACATACAGAGAGAGACAGGGAGAGACACAGAGAGAGACTGAGAGAGACAGAGAGACATAGGGAGACAGAGAGAGACAGAGAGAGACACAGAGAGAGACAGAGAGAGACAGAGAGAGACTAAGAAAGAGACAGAGAGAGAGACAGAGAGAGAGATAGAGAGAGACAGAGAGAGACAGAGATAGAGACAGAGAGAGACAGAGAGAGACACAGAGAGAGACAGAGAGAGACAGAGAGAGACTAAGAAAGAGACAGAGAGAGAGACAGAGAGAGACACAGAGAGAGACAGAGAGAGACAGAGAGAGACTAAGAAAGAGACAGAGAGAGAGACAGAGAGAGAGATAGAGAGAGACAGAGAGAGACAGAGATAGAGACAGAGAGAGACAGAGAGAGACAGAGAGAGACAGAGATAGAGACAGAGAGAGAGATAGAGAGAGACAAAGAGAGAGACAGATAGAGAGACAGAGAGAGAGACTGACAGAGAAAGAGAGAGACAGAGAGAGAAAGAGAGAGACAGAGACAGAGAGAGAGAGACAGAGAGAGACAGAGAGAGACTGAGAGAGACAGAGAGACACAGAGAGAGACAGAGAGAGACAGAGAGAGCCAGAGAGAGACAGAGCGAGAGATAGAGAGAGACAGAGAGAAACACAGAGAGAGACAGAGAGAGACAGAGACAAAGAGAGAGACACAGAGAGACAGAGACAGAGTGTGAGAGACTGAGAGACAGAGAGACAGAGACATAGTGAGAGAGACTGAGATAGACAGAGAGAGATACAGAGAAAACAGAGACAAAGAGAGAGACAGAGAGAGACAGAGACAGAGTGAGATAGACAGAGAGAGACAGAGAGAGACAGAGAGAGACACAGAGAGAGACAGAGAGAGAGACAGATAGAGACAGAAAACAGACAAAGGGTGAGAGACAGAGAGAGTCAAAAAGAGACAGTTAGAGAGATAGAGAGAGACAGAGAGAGACACAGAGAGAGACAGAGAGAGACAGAGACAAAGAGAGAGACAGAGAGAGACAGAGACAGAGTGAGCGAGACTGAGAGAGACAGAGAGAGAGACAGAGACAAAGTGATAGAGACTGAGAGAGACAGAGAGACATAGACAAAGTAAGATACAGAGAGAGACAGAGACAGAGAGAGAGACTGAGAGAGACAGAGAAATACAGAGAGACAGGGAGAGACACAGAGAGAGACAGAGAGAGACAGAGAGAGACAAAGAGAGACAGAGAGAGACAGAGAGAGACAGAGACAGAGTGAGAGAGACAGTCAGAGACAGAGAGATACAGAGAGAGACAGAGAGAGAGACAGAGAGAGACAGAAAACAGACAAAGGGAGAGAGACAGAGAGAGTCAAAAAGAGACAGTTAGAGAGATAGAGAGAGACAGAGAGAGACACACAGAGAGACAGAGAGAGACAGAGACAAAGAGAGAGACAGAGAGAGACAGAGAAAGAGTGAGCGAGACTGAGAGAGACAGAGAGAGAGACAGAAAGAGACAGAGACAGAGTGAGAGAGATTGAGAGAGAGACAGAGAGAAACAGAGAAAGATTGAGAGAGACTGAGAGAGACAGAGAGATAGACAGAGAGACAGATACAAAGATATAGACAGAGAGACACAGAGAGATACAGAGAGAGACAGAGAGAGACACAGAGAGAGACTGAGAGAGACAGAGAGAGACATAGAGAGACAAAGAGAGACAGAGATAGAGACAGAGAGAGACAGAGAGAGACACAGAGAGACGGAGAGAGACAGAGAGAGACTAATATAGAGACAGAGAGAGAGAGACAGAGAGAGAGACAGATAGAGAGACAGAGAGAGAGACTGACAGAGAAAGAGAGAGACAGAGAGAGAGAAAGAGAGAGACAGTGAGAGAGAGACAGAGAGAGAGAAAGAGAGAGACACAGAGAGAGACTGTGAGAGACAGAGAGAGACACAGAGAGAGACAGAGAGAGACAGAAAGAGCCAGAGAGAGACAGAGCAAGAGATAGAGACAGAGAGAAACACAGAGAGAGACAGAGAGAGACAGAGACAAAGAGAGAGACAGAGAGAGGCAGAGACAGAGTGAGAGAGACTGAGAGACAGAGAGACAGAGACAAAGTGAGAGAGACTGAGATAGACAGAGAGAGAGACAGAGAAAACAGAGACAAAGAGAGAGACAGAGAGAGACAGAGACAGAGTGAGATAGACAGAGAGAGACAGAGAGATACAGAGAGAGACAGAGAGACACACAGAGAGAGACAGAGTGAGACAGAGAGAGACAGAGAGGGAGACAGACAGAGAGACAGAGAGAGACAGAAAACAGACAAAGGGAGAGAGACAGAGAGAGTCAAAAAGAGACAGTTAGAGAGACAGAGAGAGACAGAGAGAGACACAGAGAGGGACAGAGAGAGACAGAGACAAAGAGAGAGACAGAGAGAGACAGAGACAGAGTGATAGAGACTGAGAGAGACAGAGAGACATAGACAAAGAAAGATACAGAGAGAGACAGAGACAGAGAGAGAGACTGAGAGAGACAGAGAAATACAGAGAGAGACAGAGAGAGACACAGAGAGAGACAGAGAGAGACAAAGAGAGACAGAGAGAGACAGAGAGAGACAGAGACAGAGTGAGAGAGACAGTGAGAGACAGAGAGAGAGACAGAGAGAGACAGAGAGAGACAGAGATAGAGAGTGAGACACAGGGAGAAACACAGAGAGACAAGGCTAGACAGAGAGATACACAGAAAGAGACAGAGAGAGACATAGAGACAGAGAAAGACAGGGAGAGACAGAGAAAGAGACAGAGAGAGATAGAGATAGAGACAGAGAGACACAGAGAGATAGACAGAGAGAGACACAGAGAGAGACAGAGATAGAGACAGAGAGAGACAGAGAAAGAGACAGAGAGAGACAGAGTGAGACACAGAGAGAGACACAGAGAGAGACATAGATAGAGAGAGAGAGACAGATATAGAGACAGAGAGAGACAGAGAGAGACACAGAAAGAGACAGAGAGAGACAAAGAGAGGGCAACAGAAATAGACTGAGAGGACAGAGAGAGACTCAGAGAGAGTAAGAGAGAGACAGAGAGAGACACAGAGGGAGAAAGAAAGAGAGACAGAGACAAAGAGAGTGAATGAGAGAGACAGAGAGAGAGACAGAGAGAGACAGAGATAGTCAGAGAGAGACAGAGATAGACAGAGAGAGAGACATAGATACAGAAAAGAGACAAAGAGAAAGAGACAAAGAGAGACAGAGAAAGACAGAGAGAGACAGAGAGAGAGATGTAGAGAGACAGAGAGAGACAGAGAGAGACACAGAGAGAGACAGAGAGAGAGACAGAGAGAGACAGAAAACAGACAAAGGGAGAGAGACAGAGAGAGTCAAAAAGAGACAGTTAGAGAGATAGAGAGAGACAGAGAGAGACACAGAGAGAGACAGAGAGAGACAGAGACAAAGAGAGAGACAGAGAGAGACGGAGACAGAGTGAGCGAGACTGAGAGAGACAGAGAGAGAGACAGAGACAGAGTGATAGAGACTGAGAGAGACAGAGAGACATAGACAAAGAAAGATACAGAGAGAGACAGAGAGAGAGACTGAGAGAGACAGAGAAACACAGAGAGACAGGGAGAGACAAAGAGAGAGACAGAGAGAGACAGAGAGAGACAGAGAGAGACAGAGAGAGACAGAGAGAGACAGAGAGAGACAGAGACAGAGTGAGAGAGACAGTGAGAGACAGATAGATACAGAGAGAGACAGAGAGAGAGACAGAGAGAGAGACAGAGAGAGACAGAAAACAGACAAAGGGAGAGAGACAGAGAGAGTCAAAAAGAGACAGTTAGAGAGATAGAGAGAGACAGAGAGAGACACAGAGAGAGACAGAGACAAAGAGAGAGACAGAGAGAGACAGAGACAGAGTGAGCAAGACTGAGAGAGACAGAGAGAGAGACAGAGAGAGACAGAGACAGAGTGAGAGACTGAGAGAGAGACAGAGAGAAACAGAGAAAGATTGAGAGAGACTGAGAGAGACAGAGAGAGAGACAGAGAGACAGATACAAAGATATAGACAGAGTGACACAGAGAGATACAGAGAGAGACAGAGAGAGACACAGAGAGAGACTGAGAGAGACAGAGAGAGACATAGAGAGACAGAGAGAGACAGAGATAGAGACAAAAAGAGACAGAGAGAGACACAGAGAGAGACAGAGAGAGACAGAGAGAGACTAATATAGAGACAGAGAGAGAGAGAGACAGAGAGAGACAAAGAGAGAGACAGATAGAGAGACAGAGAGAGAGACTGACAGAGAAAGAGAGAGACAGAGAGAGAAAGAGAGAGACAGTGAGAGAGAGACAGAGAGAGAGAAAGAGAGAGACAGAGAGAGAGACTGAGAAAGACAGAGAGAGACAGAGAGAGACACAGAGAGAGAAAGAGAGAGACAGAGAGAGCCAGAGAGAGACAGAGCGAGAGATAGAGAGAGACAGAGAGAAACACAGAAAGAGACAGAGAGAGACAGAGACAAAGAGAGAGACAGAGAGAGACAGAGACAGAGTGAGAGAGACTGAGAGACAGAGAGACAGAGACAAAGTGAGAGAGACTGAGATAGACAGAGAGAGAGACAGAGAAAACAGAGACAAAGAGAGAGACAGAGAGAGACAGAGACAGAGTGAGATAGACAGAGAGAGACAGAGAGATACAGAGAGAGACAGAGAGACACACAGAGAGAGACAGAGTGAGACAGAGAGAGACAGAGAGGGAGACAGACAGAGAGACAGAGAGAGACAGAAAACAGACAAAGGGAGAGAGACAGAGAGAGTCAAAAAGAGAAAGTTAGAGAGACAGAGAGAGACAGAGAGAGACACAGAGAGAGACAGAGAGAGACAGAGACAAAGAGAGAGACAGAGAGAGACAGAGACAGAGTGATAGAGACTGAGAGAGACAGAGAGACATAGACAAAGAAAGATACAGAGAGAGACAGAGACAGAGAGAGAGACTGAGAGAGACAGAGAAATACAGAGAGAGACAGAGAGAGACACAGAGAGAGACAGAGAGAGACAGAGAGAGACAGAGAGAGACAGAGAGAGACAGAGAGAGACAGAGACAGAGTGAGAGAGACAGTGAGAGACAGAGAGAGAGACAGAGAGAGACAAAGAGAGACAGAGATAGAGAGTGAGACACAGGGAGAAACACAGAGAGACAAGGCTAGACAGAGAGATACACAGAAAGAGACAGAGAGAGACATAGAGACAGAGAAAGACAGGGAGAGACAGAGAAAGAGACAGAGAGAGATAGAGATAGAGACAGAGAGACACAGAGAGATAGACAGAGAGAGACACAGAGAGAGACAGAGATAGAGACAGAGACACAGAGAGAGACAGAGAAAGAGACAGAGAGAGACAGAGTGAGACACAGAGAGAGACACAGAGAGAGACATAGATAGAGAGAGAGAGACAGATATAGAGACAGAGAGAGACAGAGAGAGACACAGAAAGAGACAGAGAGAGACAAAGAGAGGGCGACAGAAAGAGACTGAGAGGACAGAGAGAGACTCAGAGAGAGTAAGAGAGAGACAGAGAGAGACAGAGGGAGAAAGAAAGAGAGACAGAGACAAAGAGAGTGAATGAGAGAGACAGAGAGAGACAGAGAGAGAGAGACAGAGATAGACCGAGAGAGAGACAGAGAGAGAGACAGAGAGAGACAGAGATAGTCAGAGAGAGACAGAGATAGACAGAGAGAGAGACATAGATACAGAAAAGAGACAAAGAGAAAGAGACAAAGAGAGACAGAGAAAGACAGAGAGAGACAGAGAGAGAGATGTAGAGAGACAGAGAGAGACAGAGAGAGATAGAGATAGAGACAGAGAGACATAGAGAGATAGACAGAGAGAGACACAGAGAGAGACAGAGATAGAGACAGAGAGATATATAGAGAGAGACAGAAGAGACAGAAACAGACAGAGAGACAGAGAGAAACAGAGAGATACAGAGAGAGAGACAGAGAGAGACAGAGAGAGACACAGAGAGAGACAGAGAGAAACACAGAGAGATACAGAGAGAGACACAGAGAGACATGGAGAGACTCAGAGAGAGACAGAGAGAGACAGAGACAGACAGAGAGAGACAGTAAGAGACAGAGAGAGACACAAAGAGAGACAGAGAGAGACACAGAGAGAGACACAGAGAGAGACAGAGAGAGACAGACAGAGACAGAGAGAGACACAGAGAGAGAGACAGAGATAGAGACAGAGAGAGACAGAGAGAGAGACAGAGAGAGACTCAGAGAGATAGAGATAGAGACAGAGAGAGACGGGGAGAGACACTGGGAGAAACAGAGAGAGATAGAGAGAGAGACAGAGAGAGACAGAAATAGAGATAGAGAGAGACAGAGAGACAGAGACAAAGAGAATGACTGAGAAATACATAGAGAGACACAGAGAGACAGACAGAGAGAGACAAAGAGAGAAACAGAGAGAAAGAAAGAGACAGAGAGAGACAAAGAGAGATACAGAGAGGGACACAGAGATAGACAGAGGGAGAGACGGAGAAAGAGAAAGAGAGAGACAGAGAGAGAGACAGAGACAGAAAAGAGACAGAGAGAGAGACAGAGACAGACAGAGAGAGACAGAGAGAGACAGATAGTGAGACAAAGAGAGATGAGAGAGACAGAGAGAGACAGAGAGAGACAGAGAGAGACAGAGAGAGACAGAGAGAGAGACAGAGAGCGACAAAGAAAGAAACAGAGATAGACGGAGAGAGACAGAGAGAGAGACAGAGAGACACAGAGAGACACAGAGAGAGACAGAGAGAGACACAGAGAGAGACAGAGAGAGATACAAGAGAGAGAGAAAGAGATAGTCAGCGAGAGACAGAGATAGACAGAGAGAGAGACATAGATACAGAAAAGAGACAAAGAGAAAGAGACAAAGAGAGACAGAGAAAGAGAAGAGAGACAGAGAGAGAGATGTAGAGAGACAGAGAGAGACAGAGAGAGAGACAGATATAGAGACAGAGAGAGACAGAGAAAGACACAGAGAGAAACACAGAGAGACAGAGAGAGACAGAGAAAGAGACAGAGAGAGACACAGAGATGACAGAGACATACAGAGAGAGACAAAGAGAGTAGAGAGAGACAGAGAGAGACAGAGAGAAACAGAGAGAGACAGAGAGAGAGAGACACAGAGAGAGAGACACAGAGAGAGAAAGAAAGAGACAGATGGAGACAGAGTGAGACAAAGAAAGACACAGAGAGAGACTGAGAGATATATATAGAGAGACAGAAAGAGACAGAAACAGACAGAGAGACAGAGAGAAACAGAGAGATACAGAGAGAGAGACAGAGAGAGACAGAGAGAGACACAGAGAGAGACATGGAGGACACAGAGAGACACAGAGAGAGACAGAGAGAGACAGAGACAGACAGAGAGAGACACAGAGAGAGACATGGAGAGACACAGAGAGACACAGAGAGAGACAGAGAGAGACAGAGACAGACAGAGAGAGACAGTGAGAGACAGAGAGAGACACAAAGAGAGACAGAGAGAGACACAGAGAGAGACACAGAGAGAGACAGAGAGAAACAGACAGAGACAGAAAGAGACACAGAGAGAGAGACAGAGATAGAGACAGAGAGAGACAGAGAGAGAGACAGAGAGAGACTCAGAGAGATAGAGATAGAGACAGAGAGAGACGGGGAGAGACACTGGGAGAAACAGAGAGAGACAGAGAGAGAGACAGAGACAAAGAGAATGACTGAGAAATACAGAGAGAGACACAGAGAGAGACAGAGAGAGACAGAAAAGAGACAGAGAGAGAGACAGAGACAGACAGAGAGAGACAGAGAGAGACAGATAGTGAGACAAAGAGAGATGAGAGAGACAGAGAGAGAAAAAGAGAGACAGAGAGACAGACAGAGAGCAACAAAGAAAGAAACAGAGATAGACGGAGAGAGACAGAGAGAGAGACAGAGAGAGACAGAGATAGAGACAGAGAGAGACAGAGAGAGACAGAGAGACAAAGAGAGACAGAGATAGACAAAGATAGAGAGAGAGACACAGAGAGAGACAGAGAGAGACAGAGAGAGACACAGAGAGAGACAGAGACAGAGACAGATAGAGACAGAGACAGACAGAGAGAGACAGAGAGAGACAGAGAGAGAGACAGACAGAGACAGAGAGAGACAGATAGAGATACAGAAAGAGACAGAGAGAGAGACAGAGAGAGACAGAGAGACAAAGAGAGACAGAGATAGACAAAGATAGAGAGAGAGACACAGAGAGAGACAGAGAGAGACAGAGAGAGACACAAAGAGAGACAGAGAGAGAGACAGATACAGACAGAGACAGACAGAGAGAGACAGAGAGAGACAGAGAGAGAGACAGACAGAGACAGAGAGAGACAGATAGAGATACAGAGAGAGACACAGAGAGAGACAGAGGGAGAGACAGAGAAAGAGAAAGAGAGAGACAGAGAGAGAAACAGAGAGAGAGACAGAGAGAGACAGAAAAGAGACAGAGAGAGACAGAGAGAGAAACACAGAGACACAGAGAGACAGAGAGAGAGACAGAGAGAGACAAGAGAGACAGAGAGAGACAGAGAGAGACAGAGAGAGACACAGAGAGCAAAAGAGAGAGACAGAGAGTTACACAAAGAGAGCATAGAGATACAGAGAGACAAAGAGAGAAGAGAGACAGAGAGAGACACAGAGAGAAACAGAGAGAGACAGAGAGAGTGAGACAGAGAGAGACACAAAGAGAGACAGAGAAAGAAAGAGTGAGACAGAGAAAGACAGAGAAGGACAGATTGAGAGAAAGAAAAGGAGACAGACACAGAGAGAGAGAGAGAGACAGAGACAGAGTGAGAGAGACTGAGAGAGACAGAGAGATACTGAGAGAGACAAAGAGAGACAGAGAGAGACAGAAAAGAGACAAAGGGAGAGAGACAGAGAAAGACAGAGAGAGACAGAGAGACAAAGAGAGAGACAGAGAGATAGAGACAGAGACAGAGACAGAGATAGACAGAGAGAGAGACAGAGAGGGACTGAGAGAGAGACAGGGAGAGACAGAGGGAGACAGATAAAGAGACAGAGAGAGACAGAGAGAGAGACAGAGAAAGAGACAGAGAGAGACAGAGAGAGAGAGACAGAGAGAGAGACAGAAAGAGACACAGAGAGAGAAAGATAGAGAGACAGAGCAAGAGAAAGAGAGAGACAGAGAGAGAGACAGAGACAAAGAGAATGACTGAGAAATACAGAGAGAGACACAGAGAGAGAGACAGAGAGAGACAAAGAGAGAAACAGAGAGAAAGACAGAGACAGAGAGAGACAGAGAGAGATACAGAGAGAGACACAGAGATAGACAGAGGGAGAGACAGAGAAAGAGAAAGAGAGAGACAGAGAGAGACAGAGAGAGACAGAAAAGAGACAGAGAGAGATACAGAGAGACAGAGAGAGACAGATAGAGAGACAGAGAGAGACACAGAGAGAGACAGAGAGAGAGACAGAGAGAGATGCGAGAGACAGAGAGAGACAGAGCTAGACAGAAAGAGAGAGAGAAAGAGACACAGAGAGAGACAGAGAGAGACAGAGAGAGTAAGAGATAGAGACAGAGAGAGACAGAGAGAGAGACAGAGAGACCCAAAGAAAGAAACAGAGAAAAATGGAGAGAGACAGAGAGAGAGACAGAGAGAGACACATAGAGACACAGAGAGAGACAGAGAGAGACACAGAGAGAGACAGAGAGAGAGATACAGAGAGACAGAGAGAGAAGAGAGAGAGAGACAGAGAGAAATAGAGAGAGACAGAGATAGACAGAGATAGAGAGAAAGAGACACAGAGAGAGACAGAGAGAGAGACAGAGACAAAGAGAATGACTGAGAAATACAGAGAGAGACACAGAGAGAGGGACAGAGAGAGACAGAAAAGAGACAGAGAGAGAGACAGAGACAGACAGAGAGAGACAGAGAGAGACAGATAGTGAGACAAAGAGAGATGAGAGAGACAGAGAGAGACAGAGAGAGACAGAGAGAGAAAGAGAGAGACAGAGAGAGAGACAGAGAGCAACAAAGAAAGAAACAGAGATAGACGGAGAGAGACAAAGAGAGAGACAGAGAGAGACACAGAGAGACATAGAGAGAGACAGAGAGAGACACAGAGAGAGACAGAGAGAGAGATACAGAGAGAGAGACAGAGAGAGAGAGACAGAGAGAGACAGATAGAGACAGAGACAGACAGAGAGAGACAGAGAGAGAGACAGACAGAGAGAGACAGAGAGAGATACAGAGAGAGACAGAGAGAGAGACAGAGAGACAAAGAGAGACAGAGAGAGAGACAGACAGAGACAGAGAGAGACAGAGAGAGATACAGAGAGAGACACAGAGAGAGACAGAGGGAGAGACAGAGAAAGTTAAAGAGAGAGACAGAGAGAGAAACAGAGAGAGAGACAGAGAGAGACAGAAAAGAGACACAGAGAGAGACAGAGAGAGAGACAGATAGAGACAAAGAGAGAAACAGAGAGAGAGATAGAGAGAGACAGAAAGAGACAGAGAGAGAGAGAGAGACAGAGAGAGAGACCAAGAGAGACAGAAAAGAGACAGAGAGAAGTAAACAGAGAGAGACAGAGAGAGACAGATAGATTCACAGAGAGTGACAGAGAGAGAGAGAGAGACAGAGAGACGAGAGAGAAAGAGAGAGACAAAGAGAGACACATAGAGAGATAGAGAGAGACAGAGAGAGACAGAGAGAGAGAGACAGAGAGAGAGACAGAGAGACACTGAGAGAGACAGAGAGAGACAGAGATAGACAGAGATAGAGAGAAAGACACACAGAGAGATAGAGAGAGACAGAGAGACACAGAGAGAGAGAGAGAGACAGAGAGAGACACAGAGAGAGACAGATAGAGACAAAGAGAGAATCAGAGAGGAGATAGAGAGAGACAGAAAGAGACAGAGAGAGAGAGAGACAGAGAGAGAGACCAAGAGAGACAGAAAAGAGACAGAGAGAAATAAACAGAGAGAGACAGAGAGAGACAGATAGATTCACAGAGAGTGACAGAGAGAGAGAGAGACAGAGAGAGATGAGAGAGAAAGAGAGAGACAAAGAGAGACACATAGAGAGATAGAGAGAGACAGAGAGAGACAGAGAGAGACAGAGAGAGAGACAGAGAGAGAGACAGAGAGATACAGAGAGAGACAGAGAGAGAAGGGAGAGATAGAAGGAGAGAGAGAGAAAGAGAGAGAGATAGAGACAGAGAGAAACAGAGAGAGAGACAGAGAGAGAAACAGAGAGAGACAGAGAGAGAGAGACAGAGAGAGACAGAGAGAGAGACAGAGAGTGACAGAGACAGAGTTAGAGAGACAGAGAGAGACAGAGAGCGAGTCCGAGAGAGACATACAGAGAGAGACATAGAGAGACAGAGAGAGACACAGAGAGAGACAGAGAGAGAGACAGATAGAGACAAAGAATGAAACAGAGAGAGAGACAGAAAGAGACAGAGAGAGATACAGAGAGAGACAGAAAAGAGACAGAGAGAGAGACAGAGAGAGACAGAGAGAGACAGAGAGATTCACAGAGAGTGACAGAGAGAGAGAGAGACAGGGAGAGATGAGAGAGACAGATAGAGACAGAGACAGAGTTAGAGAGACTGAGAGAGACAGAGAGCGAGACCGAGAGAGACATACAGAGAGAGACACAGAGAGACACAGAAAGAGACAGAGAGAGAGACAGGGAGAGACAAAGAAAGAAACAGAGATAGATGGAGAGAGACAGAGAGTGAGACAGAAAGAGACACAGAGAGAAACAGAGAGAGACAGAGAGAGTGAGACAGAAAGAGACACAAAGAGAGACAGAGAAAGAAAGAGAGAGACAGAGAAAGATGGAGAAGGACAGATAGAGAGAAAGAAAAGGAGACAGACACAGAGAGAGAGAGAGAGACAGAGACAGAGTGAGAGAGACTGAGAGAGACAGAGAGATACTGAGAGAGACAAAGAGAGACAGAGAGAGACAGAAAAGAGTCAAAGGGAGAAAGACAGAGAAAGACAGAGAGAGACAAAGAGAGAGACAGAGAGAGAGAGAGACAGAGACAGAGACAGAGAGAGACAGAGAGAGAAACAGAGAGAGACAGAGAGAGACACAGAGAGAGAAAGAGATAGAGAGAGACACAGAGAGATACAGAGAGAGACAGAGAGAGACACAGAGAGAGACTGAGAGAGACAGAGAGAGACATAGAGAGACAGAGAGAGACAGAGATAGAGACAGAGAGAGACAGAGAGAGACACAGAGAGAGACAGAGAGAGACAGAGAGAGACTAAGATAGAGACAGAGAGAGAGAGAGACAGAGAGAGACAAAGAGAGAGACAGAGAGAGAGACTGACAGAGAAAGAGAGAGACAGAGAGAGAGAAAGAGAGAGACAGAGAGAGTCATAGAGAGAGAGAGACAGAGAGAGAGACTGAGAGAGACAGAGAGAGACAGAGAGAGACACAGAGAAAGACAGAGAGAGACAGAGAGAGCCAGAGAGAGACAGAGCGAGAGATAGAGAGAGACAGAGAAACACAGAGAGAGACAGAGAGAGACAGAGAGAGACAGAGAGAGACAGAGATAGAGAAAGAGATAGACAGAGAGAGAGACAGAGAGAGACACACAGAGAGACAGAGAGAGACAGAGAAGACTGAGAGAGACAGAGATAGAGACTGAGAGAGTCAGAGAGATACAGAGAGGGAGGGAGACAGACATAGACAAAGAGAGACAGAGAGAGACAGAGAGAGAGACACACGAAACAGATAGAGACTTAGAAAGACACAGAGAGAGACAGAGAGAGACAGAGATAGACACAGAGAGAGACTGAGAGAGACAGAGAGAGACAGAGAGAGACAGAGATAGAGACAGAGAGAGACAGAGAGAGAGACAGAGAGAGACATAGAGAGACAGAGAGAGACAGAGATAGAGACCGAGAGAGACAGAGAGAGACAGAGAGAGACACACAGAGAGACAGAGAGAGACAGAGAGAGACTGAGAGAGACAGAGATAGAGACTGAGAGAGACAGAGAGATACAGAGAGGGAGGGAGACATAGAGAGACAAAGAGAGACAGAGAGAGAGACACATGAAACATATAAAGACATAGAGAGACACAGAGAGAGACAGAGAGAGACAGGAGATAAACAGGGAGAGACAGAGTTAGAGACAGAGAGAGACCGAGAGAGAAAATGAGAGACAGAGAGAGACAGAGAAAGACACAGAGAGAGACAGAGAGAGACAGAGAGAGACACAGAGAGAGACACAGTGAGAGACAGAGACATAGAGAGACAGAGATAGAGAGACAGAGACTCAAAGAGACTCATAGAGATACACAGAGAGACACAGAGAGAGACAGAGACAGAGTGAATGAGAATGAGACATACAGAGAGAGAAACAGAGAGTTACAGAGACATACAGAGAGAGAGACATAGAGAGACAGAGAGAGACACAGAGAGAGACAAACAAAGACAGAGAGAGAGACAGACAGAGAGACAGAGATACAGAGACAGAGACACAGAGAAACACATAGAGAGACACAGAGAGAGACAGAGACAAAGAGAGAGACTGAGACAGAGTGAGAGAGACTGAGAGAGACAGAGAGATAAACAGAGAGAGACAGAGACTAAGAGAGAGACAGAGAGAGACAGAGATAGAAACAGAGAGAGACAGAAAGAGAGACAGAGAGAGTGATAGACACAGAGAGAGACACAGAGAGAGATAGAGAGAGAGTTAGACAGAGAGGGACAAATAGAGAGACAAAGAGAGAGACAGAGAGAGACAGAGACAAAGAGAGAGACAGAGAGAGACAGAGAAAAAGTGAAAGAGACTGAGAGACAGAGAGAGAGAGAGACAGAGAGAGACAATGAGAGACAGAGAGAGACACAGAGGGAGACAGAGAGAGACAGAGAGAGACAGAGAGAGACAGACAAAGAGAGATAGAGAGACAGAGACACAGAGATACACAAGAGAGACACAGAGAGAGACAGAGACAAAGAGAGAGACAGAGACAGAGTGAGAGTGACTGAGAGAGACAGAGAGACACAGAGACAAATACAGAAACAGAGAGAGATAGAGTTAGAGACAGAGAGAGACAGAGAGAGAGACAGAGAGAGTGATAGAGAGACACAGAGAGAGACACAGAGAGAAATAGAGAGAGAGGTAGACAAAGAGAGACAAAGAGAGAGACAGAGAGAGACAGAGAGAGAGACAGAGAAGACAGAGAGAGACACAGAGAGAGACAGAGAGAGACAGAGAGAGACTGAGAGAGACAGAGATAAAGACTGAGAGAGACAGAGAGATAGACAGAGAGACAGAGAGAGACAGAGAGAGACACAGAGAGAGACAGAGATAGTCAGAGAGAGACAGAGATAGACAGAGAGAGAGACATAGATACAGAAAAGAGACAAAGAAAGAGAGACAAAGAGAGACAGAGAAAGACAGAGAGAGACAGAGAGAGAGAAGGAGAGAGACAGAGAGAGAGACACAGAGAGAGACAGATATAGAGACAGAGAGAGACAGAGAAAGACACAGAAAGAAACACAGAGAAACAGAGAGAGACAGAGAGAGACAGAGAGAGACAGAGAGAGAGACAGAGAGAGAGACAGAAAGAGACAGATAGAGACAGAGTGAGACAAAGAAAGACACAGAGAGAGACAGAGAGATATATATAGAGAGACAGAAAGAGACAGAAACAGACAGAGAGACAGAGAGAATCAGAGAGAGACAGAGAGACAGAGAGAGACACAGAGAGAGACACAGAGAAACACAGAGAGAGACAGAGAGAGACACAGAGAGAGACATGGAGAGACACAGAGAGACACAGAGAGAGACAGAGGGAGACAGTAGCAGACAGAGAGAGACAGTGAGAGACAGAGAGAGACACAAAGAAAGATAGAGAGAGACACAGAGAGAGACAGAGAGTGAGACAGAGAGAGACAGAGAGAGACAGAGAGAGACACAGAGAGAGAGAGACAGAGATAGAGACAGAGAGAGACAGAGAGAGAGAAAGAGAGACACTGAGAGAGACAGAGATAGAGACAGAGAGAGACGGGGAGAGACACTGGGAGAAACAGAGGAAGACAGAGAGAGAGACAGAGAGACACAGAAATAGAGACAGAGAGAGACAGAGAGAGAGACAGAGAAAAAGAGAATGACTGAGAAATACAGAGAGAGACACAGAGAGAGACACAGAGAGAGACAAAGAGAGAAACAGAGAGAAAGACAGAGACAGAGAGAGACAGAGAGAGATACAGAGAGAGACACAGAGATAGACAGAGGGAGAGACAGAGAAAGAGAATGAGGGAGACAGAGAGAGAGAGACAGAGAGAGACAGAAAAGAGACAGAGAGAGAGACAGAGACAGACATAGAGAGACATAGAGAGACAGAGATAGACACAGAGAGAGACAAACAAAGACAGAGAGAGAGACAGACAGAGACACAGAGATACAGAGACAGAGACACAGAGAAACACATAGAGAGACACAGAGAGAGACAGAGACAAAAAGAGAGACAGAGACAGAGTTAGAGAGACAGAGAGAGACAGAGAGACAAACAGAGAGAGACAGAGACTAAGAGAGAGACAGAGAGAGACAGAAAGAGAGACAGAGAGAGTGATAGACACAGAGAGATACACAGAGAGAGATAGAGAGAGAGGTAGACAGAGAGGGACAAAGAGAGAGACAGAGAGAGACAAAGAGAGAGACAGAGAGAGACAGAGACAAAGAGAGAGACAGAGACAAAGTGAGAGAGACTGAGAGACAGAGAGAGACAGAGAGAGAGACAGAGAGAGTCAATGAGAGACAGAGAGAGACACAGAGGGAGACAGAGAGAGACAGAGAGAGACAGAGAGAGACAGAGAAAGAGAGATAGAGAGACAGAGACACAGAGATACACAAGAGATACACAGAGAGAGACAGAGACAAAAAGAGAGACAGAGACAGAGTGAGAGTGACTGAGAGAGACAGAGAGACCGACAGAGAGAAACAGAGACAAATAGAGAAACAGAGAGAGACAGAGATATAGACAGAGAGAGACAGAGAGAGAGACAGAGAGGGTGATAAAGAGACACAGAGAGAGATAGAGAGAGAGGTAGACAAAGAGAGACAAAGAGAGACAGAGAGAGAGACAGAGAATACAGAGAGAGACACAGAGAGAGACAGAGAGAGACAGAGAGAGACTGAGAGAGACAGAGATAGAGACTGAGAGAGACAGAGAGAGATAGAGAGAGAGGGAGACAGAGCGAGACAAAGAGAGAAAGAGAGAGTCAGAGAGAGAGACAGAGAGATACAGAGAGAGACAGAGATAGACAGAGAGAGACAGAGAGAGACAGAGAGAGAAAGAGATAGACATAGAGAGACACACAGAGAGACCAAGAGAGACAGAGAGAGACAATGAGAGACAGAGAGAGACAGAGAGAGACACAGAGAGAGACACAGAGAGACAGAGAGACACAGAGAGAGACACACAGAGAGCGACAGAGACAGAGAGAGACAGAGATAGAGAGACAGAGACACAAAGAGACACATAGAGATACACAGAGTTACACAGAGAGAGACAGAGACAAGGAGAGAGACAGGGAGAGACAGAGACAAAGAGAGAGACTGATAGAGACAGAGACAGAGTGAGAGAGACTGAGAGACAGAGAGAGACACAGAGAGAGACAGAGAGAGACAATGAGAGACAGAGAGAAACAGAGATAGAGAGACAGAGACACAGAGATACACAAGAGAGACACAGAGAGAGACAGAGACAAAGGGAGAGACAGAGACAGAGTGAGAGTGACTGAGAGAGACAGAGAGACGGACAGTTAGAGACAGAGACAAAGAGAGAAACAGAGAGAAACAGAGATAGAGACAGAGAAAGACAGAGAGAGAGACAGAGAGAGTGATAGAGAGACACAGAGAGAGACACAGGGAGAGATAGAGAGGTAGACAGAGAGAGACAAAGAGAGAGACAGAGAGAGACAGAGAGAGAGACAGAGAGAGACACAGAGAGAGACAGAGAGAGACAGAGAGAGAGACAGAGATAAACAGAGAGAGAAAGACAGAGAGAGACATAGAGATACAGAGAGAGACAGAGATAGAGAAAGAGATAGACAGAGAGAGAGAGAGAGACACACAGAGAGAAAGAGAGAGACTTAGAGAGACAGAGAGATACAGAGAGGGAGGGAGACAGAGAGAGACAAAGAGAGACAGAGAGAGACAGAGAGAGACACACACGAAACAGATAGAGACATAGAAAGACACAGAGAGAGACAGAGAGAGAAAGAAGATAAACAGGGAGAGATAGAGAGGTAGACAGAGAGAGACAAAGAAAGAGACAGAGAGAGACAAAGAGAGAGATAGAGAAGACAGAGAGAGACAGAGAGACAGAGAGAGACAGAGAGAGACAGAGATAGACACAGAGAGAGACAGAGAGAGACAAAGTGAGACACAGAGAGAGACAAACAAAGACAGAGAGAGACAGAGAGACTGAGATAGAGAGACAGAGACACAGAGATACACATAGAGAGAGACAGAGAGAGACAGAGAAAAAGATAGAGACAGAGACAGAGTGAGAGAGACTGAGTGAGACAGAGAGATGGATAGAGAGAGACAGAGACTAAGAGAGAGACAGAGACTAAGAGAGAGACAGAGAGAGACATAAAGAGAGACAGAGAGAGTGATAGACACAGAGAGAGATAGAGAGAGACAGAGATAGACACTGAGAGAGACAGAAAGAGACACAGAGAGAGACAGAGAGAGACAGAGAGAGACAGAGATAGAGACAGAGAGAGACAGAGAGAGACAGAGATAGACACAGAGCGAGACAGAGAGAGACTGAGAGAGACAGAGATAGACACTGAGAGAGACAGAAAGAGACACAGAGAGAGACAGAGAGAGACAGAGAGAGACAGAGAGAGACAGAGATAGAGACAGAGAGAGACACAGAGAGAGACAGTGAGAGACATAGAGAGACAGAGAGAGACAGAGAAAGAGACAGAGAGAGACAGAGAGAGACACACAGAGAGACAGAGAGAGACTGAGAGAGACAGAGATAGAGACTGAGAGAGACAGAGAGATACAGAGAGGGAGGGAGACAGAGAGAGACAAAGAGAGACAGAGAGAGAGACACATGAAACAGATAGAGACATAGAGAGACACAGAGAGAGACAGAGAGAGACAGGATATAAACAGGGAGAGACAGAGTTAGAGACAGAGACCGAGAGAGACAATGAGAGACAGAGAGAGACAGAGAGAGACAGAGAAAGACACAGAGAGAGACAGAGAGACACAGAGAGAGACAGAGACATAGAGACACAGAGATAGAGAGACAGAGACACAAAGAGGCTCATAGAGATACACAGAGAGACACAGAGAGAGACAGAGACAGAGTGAAAGAGACTGAGACATACAGAGAGAGAAACAGAGAGAGACAGAGACATACAGAGAGAGAGACATAGAGAGACAGAGAGAGACACAGAGAGAGACAGAGACAAATAGAGAGACAGAGACAGAGTGAGAGAGACTGAGAGAGACAGAGAGACAAACAGAGAGCGACAGAGACTAAGAGAGAGACAAGAGAGACAGAGATAGAACAGAGAGAGACAGAAAGAGAGACAGACAGAGTGATAGACACAGAGAGAGACACAGAGAGAGAGAGAGAGTTAGACAGAGAGGGACAAAGAGAGAGACAGAGATAGACAAAGAGAGAGACAGAGAGAGATAGAGACAAAGAGAGAGACAGAGAGAGACAGAGACAAAGTGAGAGAGACTGAGAGACAGAGAGAGACAGAGAGACAGAGAGTGACAATGAGAGACAGAGAGAGACACAGAGGGAGACAGAGAGAGACAGAGAGAGACAGAGAAAGAGAGATAGAAAGACAGAGACACAGAGATACACAAGAGAGACACAGAGAGAGACAGAGACAAAGAGAGAGACAGAGACAGAGTGAGAGTGACTGAGAGAGACAGAGAGACCGACAGAGAGAAACAGAGACAAATACAGAAACAGAGAGATAGAGATAGAGACAGAGAGAGACAGAGAGAGAGACAGAGAGAGTGATAGAGAGACACAGAGAGAGACACAGAGAGAGATAGAGAGAGAGGTAGACAAAGAGAGACAAAGAGAGAGACAGAGAGAGACAGAGAGAGAGACAGAGAAGACAGAGAGAGACACAGAGAGAGACAGAGAGAGACTGAGAGAGACAGAGATAGAGACTGAGAGAGACAGAGAGAGAGACAGAGAGACAGAGAGAGACAGAGAGAGAAACAGAGAGAGACAGAGATAGTCAGAGAGAGACAGAGATAGACAGAGAGAGAGATATAGATACAGAAAAGTGACAAAGAGAGAGAGACAAAGAGAGACAGAGAAAGACAGAGAGAGACAGAGAGAGAGACGGAGACAGACAGAGAGAGACACAGAGAGAGACAGATATAGAGACATAGAGAGACAGAGAAAGACACAGAGAGAAACACAGAGAGACAGAGAGAGAGACAGAGAGACAGAGAGAGACAGAGAGAGAGACAGAGAGAGACACAGAGATGACAGAGACATACAGAGAGAGACAAAGAGAGCAGAGAGAGACAGAGAGAGACAGAGAGAGAGACAGAGAGAGAGACAGAGAAATAGAAAGAGGGAGACAGAGAGAGACAGAGAGAGACATAAAAGAGATAGAGAGAGAGACAGACAGAGAGAGACAGAGAGAGACAGATAGAGAGACAGAGAGAGACACAGAGAGAGACAGAGAGACAGAGAGACATAAAGAAAGAAACGAGATAGACGGAGAGAGACAGAGAGAGAGACAGAGAGAGACAGAGAGAGACAGAGAGAGACACAGAGAGAGACAGAGAGAGACACAGAGAGAGACAGAGAGAGAGACAGAGAGAGACACAGAGAGACACAGAGAGAGACAGAGAGAGACAGAGAGAGAGATTCAGAGAGAGAGACAGAGAGAGACAGAGAGAGAGACAGAGAGACACAAAGAAAGAAACAGAGATAAACGGAGAGAGACAGAGAGAGACAGAGAGAGACAGAGAGAGACACAGAGAGAAACAGAGATAGACAGAGAGAGAGACATAGATACAGAAAAGAGACAAAGAGAAAGAGACAAAGAGAGACAGAGAAAGACAGAGAGAGACAGAGAGAGAGATGTAGAGAGACAGAGAGAGACACAGAGAGAGACAGATATAGAGACAGAGAGAGACAGAGAAAGACACAGAGAGAAACACAGAGAGACAGAGAGACAGAGAGAGACAGAGAGAGAGACACAGAGATGACAGAGACATACAGAGAGAGACAAAGAGAGTAGATAGAGACAGAGAGAGACAGAGAGAAACAGAGAGAGACAGAGAGAGAGAGACACAGAGAGAGAAAGAAAGAGACAGATAGAGACAGAGTGAGACAAAGAAAGACACAGAGAGAGACTGAGAGATATATAGAGAGAGACAGAAAGAGACAGAAACAGACAGAGAGACAGAGAGAAACAGAGAGATACAGAGAGAGAGATAGAGAGAGACAGATAGAGACACAGAGAGAGACAGAGAGAAACACAGAGAGAGACAGAGAGAGACACAGAGAGAGACATGGAGAGACACAGAGAGACACAAAGAAAGACAGAGAGAGACAGAGACAGACAGAGAGAGACAGTGAGAGACAGAGAGACACAAAGAGAGACAGAGAGAGACACAGAGAGAGACACAGAGAGAGACAGAGAGAAACAGACAGAGACAGAGAGAGACACAGAGAGAGAGACAGAGATAGAGACAGAGAGAGACAGAGAGAGAGACAGAGAGAGACTCAGAGAGATAGAGATAGAGACAGAGAGAGACGGGGAGAGACACTGGGAGAAACAGAGAGAGACAGAGAGAGAGACAGAGAGAGACAGAAATAGAGATAGAGAAAGACAGAGAGAGAGACAGAGACAAAGAGAATGACTGAGAAATACAGAGAGAGACACAGAGAGAGAGACAGAGAGAGACAAAGAGAGAAACAGAGAGAAAGACAGAGACAGAGAGAGACAGAGAGAGATACAGAGAGAGACACAGAGAGAGACAGAGGGAGAGACAGAGAAAGAGAAAGAGAGAGACAGAGAGAGAGACAGAGAGAGACAGAAAAGAGACAAAGAGAGAGACAGAGACAGACAGAGAGAGACAGAGAGAGACTGATAGTGAGACAAAGAGAGATGAGAGAGACAGAGAGACACAGAGAGAGACAGAGAGAGACAGAGAGAGACACAGAGAGAGACAGATAGAGACAGAGACAGACAGAGAGAGACAGAGAGAGACAGAGAGAGAGACAGACAGAGACAGAGAGAGACAGAGAGAGATACAGAGAGAGACACAGAGAGAGACAGAGGGAGAGACAGAGAAAGAGAAAGAGAGAGACAGAGAGAGACAGAGAGAGACAGAAAAGAGACAGAGAGAGAGACAGAGAGAGAAACACAGAGACACAGAGAGAGACAGAGAGAGAGACAGTGAGAGACAAGAGAGACAGAGAGAGACAGAGAGAGATAGAGAGAGACACAGAGAGCAAAAGAGAGAGACAGAGAGTTACACAAAGAGAGCATAGAGATACAGAGAGACAAAGAGAGAAGAGAGACAGAGAGAGACACAGAGAGAAACAGAGAGAGACAGAGAGAGTGAGACAGAGAGAGACACAAAGAGAGACAGAGAAAGAAAGAGTGAGACAGAGAAAGACAGAGAAGGACAGATTGAGAGAAAGAAAAGGAGACAGACACAGAGAGAGAGAGAGAAAGAGACAGAGTGAGAGAGACTGAGAGAGACAGAGAGATACTGAGAGAGACAAAGAGAGACAGAGAGAGACAGAAAAGAGACAAAGGGAGAGAGACAGAGAAAGACAGAGAGAGACAGAGAGACAAAGAGAGAGACAGAGAGATAGAGACAGAGACAGAGACAGAGAGAGACAGAGAGAGAAACAGAGAGAGACTGAGAGAGTCACAGAGAGAGAGAGAGATAGAGAGAGACACAGGGAGACACAGAGAGAGAGACAGAGAGGGACTGAGAGATAGACAGGGAGAGACAGAGGGAGACAGATAAAGAGACAGAGAGAGACAGAGAGAGAGACAGAAAAGAGACAGAGAGAGACAGAGAGAGAGACAGAGAGAGACACAGAGAGAGACACAGAGAGAGAAAGATAGAGAGACAGAGCAAGAGACAGAGAGAGACAGAGAGAGAGAGACAGAGACAAAGAGAATGACTGAGAAATACAGAGAGAGACACAGAGAGAGAGACAGAGAGAGACAAAGAGAGAAACAGAGAGAAAGACAGAGACAGAGAGAGACAGAGAGAGATACAGAGAGAGACACAGAGGTAGACAGAGGGAGAGACAGAGAAAGAGAAAGAGAGAGACAGAGAGAGACAGAGAGAGACAGAAAAGAGACAGAGAGAGACAGAGAGAGACAGAGAGAGACAGATAGAGAGACAGAGAGAGACACAGAGAGAGACAGATTGAGAGACAGAGAGAGACGAGAGAGACAGAGAGAAACAGAAAGAGAGAGAGAAAGAGACACAGAGAGAGACAGAGAGAGACAGAGAGAGTAAGAGATAGAGACAGAGAGAGACAGAGAGAGAGACAGAGAGACACAAAGAAAGAAACAGAGAAAAATGGAGAGACAGAGAGAGAGACAGAGAGAGTCACATAGAGACACAGAGAGAGACAGAGAGAGAGATACAGAGAGACAGAGAGAGAGAGACTGAGAGAGACAGAGAGAGACAGAGATAGACAGAGATAGAGAGAAAGAGACACAGAGAGACACAGAGAGAGACAGAGAGAGTCAGAGATAGAGACAGAGAGAGACAGAGAGAGAGACAGAGAGAAACAGAGAGAGACAGAGAGTGAGAGAGAGACTGAGAGAGACAGAGAGAGACAGAGATAGACAGAGATAGAGAGAAAGAGACACAGAGAGACACAGAGAGAGACAGAGAGAGACACAGAGAGAGACAGAGAGAGAGATACAGAGAGAGAGACAGAGAGAGACATAGAGACAGTGACAGAGACAGACAGAAGGAGACAGAGAGATACAAAGAGAGACACACAGAGAGATAGAGAGAGAGATAGAGAGACACAGAGAGAGAGAGACAGAGAGAGAGACAGAGAGATACAGAGAGAGACAGAGAGAGACAGAGAGAGACAGAAGGAGAGAGAGAGACAGAGAGAGATAGAGACAGAGAGAAACAGAGAGAGAGACAGAGAGAGACAGAGAGAGAGACAGAGAGTGACAGAGATAGACAGAGAGAGACAGAGAGACAGAGAGAGACAGAGACAGAGTTAGAGAGACTGAGAGAGACAGAGAGCGAGACCGAGAGAGACATACAGAGAGAGACATAGAGAGACAGAGAGAGACACAGAGAGAGACAGAGAGAGAGACAGATAGAGACAAAGAGAGAAACAGAGAGAGAGATAGAGAGAGACAGAAAGAGACAGAGAGAGAGAGAGACAGAGAGAGAGACCGAGAGAGACAGAAAAGAGACAGAGAGAGACACAGAGAGAGACAGAGAAAGACAGAGAGATTCACAGAGAGTGACAGAGATAGAGAGACAGAAAGAGACGAGAGAAACAGAGAGAGACAAAGAGAGACACATAGAGAGATAGAGAGAGACAGAGAGAGACAGAGAGAGACAGATAGAGAGAGAGAGAGACAGAGAGATACAGAGAGAGACAGAGAGAGAGACAGAGAGAGACAGAAGGAGAGAGAGAGACAGAGAGAGAGATAGAGACAGAGAGAAACAGAGAGAGACAGAGAGAGAAAAAGAGAGAGACAGAGAGAGAGACAGAGAGAGACAGAGAGAGAGACAGAGAGTGACAGAGATAGACAGAGAGAAACACATAGAGAGAAAAATAGAGAGACAGAGAGAGACAGAGACAGAGTTAGAGAGACTGAGAGAGACAGAGAGCGAGTCCGAGAGAGACATACAGAGAGAGACATAGAGAGACAGCGAGAGACACAGAGAGAGACAGAGAGAGAGACAGATAGAGACAACGAGAGAAACAGAGAGAGAGACAGAGAGAGACAGAAAGAGACAGAGAGAGAGAGAGACAGAGAGAGACAGAAAAGAGACAGAGAGAGAGAGACAGAGAGAGACAGAGAGAGACAGAGAGATTCACAGAGAGTGACAGAGAGAGAGAGAGACAGGGAGAGACGAGAGAGACAGAGAGAGACAGAGACAGAGTTAGAGAGACTGAGAGAGACAGAGAGCGAGACCGAGAGAGACATACAGAGAGAGACAGAGAGAGACACAGAGAGAGACAGATAGAGAGACAGGGAGAGACAAAGAAAGAAACAGAGATAGATGGAGAGAGACAGAGAGAGACACAGAGAGAAACAGAGAGAGACAGAGAGAGTGAGACAGAGAGAGACACAAAGAGAGACAGAGAAAGAGAGAGACAGAGAAAGATGGAGAAGGACAGATAGAGAGAAAGAAAAGGAGACAGACACAGAGAGAGAGAGACAGAGACAGAGTGAGAGAGACTGAGAGAGACAGAGAGATACTGAGAGAGACAAAGAGAGACAGAGAGAGACAGAAAAGAGACAAAGGGAGAGACAGAGAGAGACAGAGACAGAGAGAGACAGAGAGAGAAACAGAGAGAGACAGAGAGAGACACAAGAGAGACAGAGATAGAGAGAGACACAGAGAGATACAGAGAGAGACAGAGAGAGACACAGAGAGAGACTGAGAGAGACAGAGAGAGACATAGAGAGACAGAGAAAGACAGAGAGAGACAAAGAGAGAGACAGAGAGAGACAGAGACAGAGACAGAGAGAGAAACAGAGAGAGACAGAGAGAGACACAGAGAGAGACAGAGATAGAGAGAGACACAGAGAGATACAGAGAGAGACAGAGAGAGACACAGAGAGAGACTGAGAGAGACAGAGAGAGACATAGAGAGACAGAGAGAGACAGAGAGAGAGACTGACAGAGAAAGAGAGAGACAGAGAGAGAGAAAGAGAGAGACAGAGAGAGACATAGAGAGAGAGAGACAGAGAGAGAGACTGAGAGAGACAGAGAGAGACAGAGAGAGACACAGAGAGACAGAGAGAGCCAGAGAGAGACAGAGCGAGAGATAGAGAGAGACAGAGAGAAACACAGAAAGAGACAGAAAGAGACAGAGACAAAGAGAGAGACAGAGAGAGGCAGAGACAGAGTGAGAGAGACTGAGAGACAGAGAGACAGAGACAAAGTGAGAGAGACTGAGATAGACAGAGAGAGAGACAGAGAAAACAGAGACAAAGAGAGAGACAGAGAGAGACAGAGAGACACAGAGAGAGACTGAGAGAGACAGAGAGAGACATAGAGAGACAGAGAGAGACAGAGAGAGAGACTGACAGAGAAAGAGAGAGACAGAGAGAGAGAAAGAGAGAGACAGAGAGAGACATAGAGAGAGAGAGACAGAGAGAGAGACTGAGAGAGACAGAGAGAGACAGAGAGAGACACAGAGAGAGACAGAGAGAGACAGAGAGAGCCAGAGAGAGACAGAGCGAGAGATAGAGAGAGACAGAGAGAAACACAGAAAGAGACAGAAAGAGACAGAGACAAAGAGAGAGACAGAGAGAGGCAGAGACAGAGTGAGAGAGACTGAGAGACAGAGAGACAGAGACAAAGTGAGAGAGACTGAGATAGACAGAGAGAGAGACAGAGAAAACAGAGACAAAGAGAGAGACAGAGAGAGACAGAGACAGAGTGAGATAGACAGAGAGAGACAGAGAGATACAGAGAGAGACAGAGAGAGACACAGAGAGAGACAGAGAGAGACAGAGAGATACAGAGAGAGAAAGAGAGACAGACAGAGAGACAGAGAGAGACAGAAAACAGACAAAGGGAGAGAGACAGAAAGAGTCAAAAAGAGACAGTTAGAGAGATAGAGAGAGACAGAGAGAGACACACAGAGAGACAGAGAGAGACAGAGAAGACTGAGAGAGACAGAGATAGAGACTGAGAGAGACAGAGAGATACAGAGAGGGAGGGAGACAGAGATAGACAAAGAGAGACAGAGAGAGACAGAGAGAGAGACACACGAAACAGATAGAGACATAGAAAGACACAGAGAGAGACAGAGAGATACAGGAGAAAAACAGGGAGAGATAGAGAGGTACACAGAGAGAGACAAAGAATGAGACAGAGAGAGACAAAGAGAGAGACAGAGAAGACCGAGAGAGACACAGAGAGAGACAGAGAGACAGAGAGAGACAGAGAGAGACAGAGAGAGACAGAGATAGACACAGAGAGAGACAGAGAGAGACAAAGAGAGACACAGAGAGAGACAAACAAAGACAGAGAGACAGAGAGAGAGACTGAGATAGAGAGACAGAGACACAGAGATACACATAGAGAGACACAGAGAGAGACAGAGAAAAAGAGAGAGACAGAGACAGAGTGAGAGAGACTGAGAGAGACAGAGAGATGGACAGAGAGAGACAGAGACATAGAGAGAGACAGAGACTAAGAGAGAGATAGAGAGAGACAGAAAGAGAGACAGAGAGAGTGATAGACACAGAGAGAGACACAGAGAGAGATAGAGAGAGAGGTAGACAGAGAGAGACAAAGAGAGAGACAGAGAGAGAAAGAGAGAGACAGAGAGAGAGATAGACAGAGACAGAGAGTGACAGAGAGAGACAGAGACAAAGAGAGAGACAGATAGAGACAGAGACAGAGTGAGAGAGACTGAGAGACAGAGAGAGACACAGAGAGAGACAGAGAGAGACATTGAAAGACAGAGGGAGACACAGAGGGAGACAGAGAGAGACAGAGAGAGACAGAGAGAAACAGAGATAGAGAGACAGAGACACAGAGATACACAAGAGAGACACAGAGAGAGACAGAGACAAAGAGAGAGACAGAGACAGAGTGAGAGTGACTGAGAGAAACAGAGAGACGGACAGTTAGAGACAGAGACAAAGAGAGAAACAGAGAGAAACAGAGATAGAGACAGAGAGAGACAGAGAGAGAGACAGAGAGAGTGATAGAGAGACACACAGAGAGAAACAGGGAGATATAGAGAGGTAGACAGAGAGAGACAAAGAGAGAGACAGAGAGAGACAGAGAGAGAGACAGAGAGAGACACAGAGAGAGACAGAGAAAGACAGAGAGAGAGACAGAGAAGACAGAGAGAGAAACCGAGAGAGACAGAGAGAGACACAGAGAGAGACAGAGAGAGATGAGAGAGACAGAGAGAGACAGAGAGAGACAGAGATAGAGATGTGAGAGACAGAGAGAGAGACAGAGATAGACAGAGAGAGAGAGAGACAGAGAGAGACATAGAGAGACAGAGAGAGACAGAGATAGAGAAAGAGATAGACAGAGAGAGAGACAGAGAGAGAGACAGAGAGAGACACACAGAGAGACAGAGAGAGACAGAGAGAGACTGAGAGAGACAGAGATAGAGACTGAGAGAGACAGAGAGATACAGAGAGGGAGGGAGACAGAGAGAGACAAAGAGAGACAGAGAGAGAGACACAGGAAACAGATAGAGACTTAGAAAGACACAGAGAGAGACAGAGAGAGACAGAGAGAGACAGAGATAGACATAGAGAGAGACAGAGAGAGACTGAGAGAGACAGAGATAGAGACTGAGAGATACAGAAAGAGAGACAGAGAGACAGAGAGAGACAGAGATAGAGACAGGGAGAGACAGAGAGAGAGACAGAGAGAGACATAGAGAGACAGAGAGAGACAGAGATAGAGACCAAGAGAGACAGAGAGAGACACACAGAAAGACAGAGAGAGACAGAGAGAGACTGAGAGAGACAGAAATAGAGACTGAGAGAGACAGAGAGATACAGAGAGGGAGGGAGACATAGAGAGACAAAAGAGACAGAGAGAGAGACACATGAAACAGATAAAGACATAGAGAGACACAGAGAGAGACAGAGAGAGACAGGAGATAAACAGGGAGAGACAGAGTTAGAGACAGAGAGAGACCGAGAGAGAAAATGAGAGACAGAGAGAGACAGAGAGAGACAGAGAAAGACACAAAGAGAGACAGAGAGAGACAGAGAGACACAGAGAGAGACACAGTGAGAGACAGAGACATAGAGAGACAGAGACACAAAGAGACTCATAGAGATACACAGAGAGACACAGAGAGAGACAGAGTGAAAGAGACTGAGACATACAGAGAGAGAAACAGAGAGAGAAAGAGACATACAGAGAGAGAGATATAGAGAGACAGAGAGAGACACAGAGAGAGACAAACAAAGACAGAGAGAGAGACAGACAGAGAGACAGAGATACAGAGACAGAGACACAGAGAAACACATAGAGAGACACAGAGAGAGACAGAGACAAAGAGAGAAACAGAGACAGAGTGAGAGAGACAGAGAGACAAAAAGAGAGCGACAGAGACTAAGAGAGAGGCAGAGAGAGACAGAGATAGAAACAGAGAGAGACAGAAAGAGAGACAGAGAGAGTGATAGACACAGAGAGAGACACAGAGAGAGATAGAGAGAGAGTTAGACAGAGAGGGACAAAGAGAGAGACAGAGAGAGACAAAGAGAGAGACAGAGAGAGACAGAGACAAAGAGAGAGACAAAGAGAGACAGAGAAAAAGTGAGAAAGACTGAGAGACAGATAGAGACAGAGAGACAGAGAGAGACAATGAGAGACAGAGAGAGACACAGAGGGAGACAGAGAGAGACAGAGAGAGACAGAGAGAGACAGAGAAAGAGAGATAGAGAGACAGAGACACAGAGATACACAAGAGAGACACAGAGACAAAGAGAGAGACAGAGACAGAGTGAGAGTGACTTAGAGAGACAGAGAGACCGACAGAGAGAAACAGAGACTAAGAGAGAGACAGAGACTAAGAGAGAGACAGAGAGAGACAGAAAGAGAGACAGAGAGAGTGATAGACACAGAGAGAGACACAGAGAGAGATAGAGAGAGAGGTAGACAGAGAGAGACAAAAAGAGAGACAGAGAGAGAAAGAGACAGAGAGAGAGATAGACAGAGACAGAGAGAGACAGAGAGAGACAGAGAGAGACAGAGACAAAGAGAGAGACAGATAGAGACAGAGACAGAGTGAGAGAGACTGAGAGACAGAGGGAGACACAGAGGGAGCCAGAGAGAGACAGAGAGAGACAGAGAGAAACAGAGATAGAGAGACAGAGACACAGAGATACACAAGAGAGACACAGAGAGAGACAGAGACAAAGAGAGAGACAGAGACAGAGTGAGAGTGACTGAGAGAGACAGAGAGACGGACAGTTAGAGACAGAGACAAAGAGAGAAACAGAGAGAAACAGAGATAGAGACAGAGAGAGACAGAGAGAGAGACAGAGAGAGTGATAGAGAGACACAGAGAGAGACACAGGGAGAGATAGAGAGGTAGACAGAGAGAGACAAAGAGAGAGACAGAGAGAGAGACAGGGAGAGACACAGAGAGAGACAGAGAGAGACAGAGAGAGAGACAGAGAAGACAGAGAGAGACACAGAGAGAGACAGAGAGAGACAGAGAGAGATGAGAGAGACAGAGAGAGACAGAGAGAGACAGAGATAGAGATAGAGATAGACAGAGAGAGACAGAGAGAGACAGATAGATACAGGGAGGGAGGGAGACAGATTGAGACAAAGAGAGACAGAGAGAGACAGAGAGAGAGACACACGAAACAGATAGAGACATAGAAAGACACAGAGAGAGACAGAGAGAGACAGGAGATAAACAGGGAGAGATAGAGAGGTAGACAGAGAGAGACAAAGAGAGTGACAGAGAAGATAGAGAGAGACACAGAGAGAGACAGAGAGACAGAGAGAGACAGAGAGAGACAGAGAGAGACAGAGAGAGACAGAGATAGACACAGAGCGAGACAGAGAGAGACTGAGAGAGACAGAGATAGACACTGAGAGAGACAGAAAGGACACAGAGAGAGACACAGAGAGAGATAGAGTGAGAGGTGGAAAAAGAGAGACAAAGAGAGAGACAGAGAGAGAGACAGAGAAGACAGAGAGACACAGAGAGAGACAGAGAGACTGAGAGAGACAGAGATAGAGACTGAGAGAGATAGAGAGAGAGGGAGACAGAGCGAGACAAAGAGAGAAAGAGAGAGTCAGAAAGAGAGACAGAGAGATACAGAGAGAGACAGAGATAGACAGAGAGAGACAGAGAGAGACAGAGAGAGAAAGAGAGAGACATAGAGAGACACACAGAGAGACCAAGAGAGACAGAGAGAGACAATGAGAGACAGAGAGAGACAATGAGAGAGACACACAGAGAGCAACAGAGACAGAGAGAGACAGAGATAGAGAGACAGAGACACAAAGAGACACATAGAGATAGACAGAGTTACACAGAGAGAGACAGAGACAAGGAGAGAGACAGAGAGAGACAGAGACAAAGTGAAAGAGACTGAGACAGACAGAGAGACAGAGAGAGTCAGAGACATACAGAGAGAGAGACATAGAGAGACAAAGAGAGACACAGAGAGAGACAAACAAAGACAGATGAGAGACCGAGAGAGAGACTGAGATAGAGAGACAGAGACACAGAGATACACATAGAGAGACATAGAGAGAGACAGAGAAAAAGAGAGAGACAGAGACTAAGAGAGAGACAGAGACTAAGAGAGAGACAGAGAGAGACAGAAAGAGAGACAGAGAGAGTGATAGACACAGAGAGAGACACAGAGAGAGATAGAGAGAGAGGTAGACAGAGAGAGACAAAGAGAGAGACAGAGAGAGAAAGAGACAGAGAGAGAGATAGACAGAGACAGAGAGAGACAGAGAGAGACAGAGAGAGACAGAGACAAAGAGAGAGACAGATAGAGACAGAGACAGAGTGAGAGAGACTGAGAGACAGAGAGAGACACAGAGAGAGACAGAGAGAGACAATGAGAAACAGAGGGAGACACAGAGGGAGACAGAGAGAGACAGAGAGAGACAGAGAGAAACAGAGATAGAGAGACAGAGACACAGAGATACACAAGAGAGACACAGAGAGAGACAGAGACAAAGAGAGAGACAGAGACAGAGTGAGAGTGACTGAGAGAGACAGAGAGACGGACAGTTAGAGACAGAGACAAAGAGAGAAACAGAGAGAAACAGAGACAGAGAGAGAGATAGACAGAGACAGAGAGAGACAGAGAGAGAGACAGAAGGAGTGATAGAGAGACACAGAGAGAGACACAGGGAGAGATAGAGAGGTAGACAGAGAGAGACAAAGAGAGAGACAGAGAGAGACAGAGAGAGAGACAGAGAGAGAAAGAGACAGAGAGAGAGATAGACAGAGACAGAGAGAGACAGAGAGAGAGACAGAAGGAGTGATAGAGAGACACAGAGAGAGACACAGGGAGAGATAGAGAGGTAGACAGAGAGAGACAAAGAGAGAGACAGAGAGAGACAGAGAGAGAGACAGGGAGAGACACAGAGAGAGACAGAGAGAGACAGAGAGAGATGAGAGAGACAGAGAGAGACAGAGAGAGACAGAGAGAGACAGAGAGAGATGAGAGAGACAGAGAGAGACAGAGAGAGACAGAGATAGAGATAGAGATAGACAGAGAGAGACAGAGAGAGACACACAGAGAGACAGAGAGAGACAGAGAGAGACTGAGAGAGGCAGAGATAGAGACTGAGAGAGACAGATAGATACAGGGAGGGAGGGAGACAGAGAGAGACAAAGAGAGACAGAGAGAGACAGAGAGAGAGACACACGAAACAGATAGAGACATAGAAAGACACAGAGAGAGACAGAGAGAGACAGGAGATAAACAGGGAGAGATAGAGAGGTAGACAGAGAGAGACAAAGAGAGAGACAGAGAAGATAGAGAGAGACACAGAGAGAGACAGAGAGACAGAGATAGACAGAGAGAGACAGAGAGAGACAGAGAGAGACAGAGATAGACACAGAGCGAGACAGAGAGAGACTGAGAGAGACAGAGATAGACACTGAGAGAGGCAGAAAGAGACACAGAGAGAGACAGAGAGAGACAGAGAGAGACAGAGATAGAGACAGAGAGAGACAGAGAGAGAGACAGAGAGAGACATAGAGAGACAGAGAGAGTCACAGAGAGAGATAAAGAGAGAGTTAGACAGAGAGGGACAAAGAGAGAGACAGAGATAGACAAAGAGAGAGACAGAGAGAAATAGAGACAAAGAGAGAGACAGAGAGAGACAGAGACAAAGTGAGAGAGACTGAGAGACAAAGAGAGACAGAGAGACACAGAGAAACAATGAGAGACAGAGAGAGACACAGAGGGAGACAGAGAGAGACAGAGAGAGACAGAGAGAGACAGAGATAGACACAGAGAGAGACAGAGAGAGACTGAGAGAGACAGAGATAGACACTGAGAGAGACAGAAAGAGACACAGAGAGAGACAGAGAGAGACAGAGAGAGACAGAGATAGAGACAGAGAGAGACAGAGAGAGAGACAGAGAGAGACAGAGATAGAGACTGAGAGAGACACACAGAGAGACCGAGAGAGACTGAGAGAGACAGAGATAGAGACTGAGAGAGACAGAGAGATACAGAGAGGGAGGGAGACAGAGAGAGACAAAGAGAGACAGAGAGAGAGACACATGGAACAGATAGAGACATAGAGAGACACAGAGAGAGACAGAGAGAGACAGGAGATAAACAGGGAGAGACAGAGTTAGAGACAGAGAGAGAACGAGAGAGACAATGAGAGACAAAGAGAGACAGAGAGAGGCAGAGAAAGACAGAGAGAGACAGAGAGAGACAGAGAGAGACACAGAGAGAGACACAGAGAGAGACAGAGACATAGAGAGACAGAGATAGAGAGACAGAGACACAAAGAGGCTCATAGAGATACACAGAGAGACACAGAGAGAGACAGAGACAGAGTGAAAGAGACTGAGACATACAGAGAGAGAAACAGAGAGAGACAGAGACATACAGAGAGAGAGACATAGAGAGACAGAGAGAGACACAGAGAGAGACAAACAAAGAAAGAGAGAGGGACAGACAGAGAGAAGAGATACAGAGACAGAGACACAGAGAAACACATAGAGAGACACAGAGAGAGACAGAGACAAAGAGACAGACAGAGACAGAGTGAGAGACACTGAGAGTGACAGAGAGACAAACAGAGAGCAACAGAGACTAAGAGAGAGACTAGAGAGACACAGATAGAAACACAGAGAGACAGAAAGAGAGACAGAGAGAGTGATAGACACAGAGAGAGACACAGAGAGAGATAGAGAGAGAGTTAGACAGAGAGGGACAAAGAGAGAGACAGAGATAGACAAAGAGAGAGACAGAGAGAGACAGAGACAAAGAGAGAGACAGAGAGAGACAGAGACAAAGTGAGAGAGACTGAGAAACAGAGAGAGACAGAGAGACAGAGAGAGACAATGAGAGACAGAGAGAGACACAGAGGGAGACAGAGAGAGACAGAGAGAGACAGAGAGAGACAGAGAGAGACAGAGAAAGAGAGATAGAAAGACAGAGACACAGAGATACACAAGAGAGACACAGAGAGAGACAGAGACAAAGAGAGAGACAGAGACAGAGTGAGAGTGACTGAGAGAGACAGAGAGACCGACAGAGAGAAACAGAGACAAATACAGAAACAGAGAGAGATAGAGATAGAGACAGAGAGAGACAGAGAGAGAGACAGAGAGAGACAGAGAGAGACAGAGAGAGACACAGAGAGAGATAAAGAGAGAGTTAGACAGAGAGGGACAAAGAGAGAGACAGAGATAGACAAAGAGAGAGACAGAGAGAGATAGAGACAAAGAGAGAGACAGAGAGAGACAGAGACAAAGTGAGAGAGACTGAGAGACAGAGAGAGACAGAGAGACACAGAGAAACAATGAGAGACAGAGAGAGACACAGAGGGAGACAGAGAGAGACAGAGAGAGACAGAGAGAGACAGAGAAAGAGAGATAGAAAGACAGAGACACAGAGATACACAAGAGAGACACAGAGAGAGACAGAGACAAATAGAGAGACAGAGACAGAGTGAGAGTGACTGAGAGAGACAGAGAGACCGACTGAGAGAAACAGAGACAAATACAGAAACAGAGAGAGATAGAGATAGAGACAGAGAGAGACAGAGACAGAGAGACACAGAGAGAGACAGAGAGAGAGACAGAGAGAGACAGAGAGAGACAGAGATAGACACAGAGAGAGACAGAGAGAGACTGAGAGAGACAGAGATAGACACTGAGAGAGACAGAAAGAGACACAGAGAGAGACAGAGAGAGACAGAGAGAGACAGAGATAGAGACAGAGAGAGACAGAGAGAGAGACAGAGAGAGACAGAGATAGAGACTGAGAGAGACACACAGAGAGACCGAGAGAGACTGAGAGAGACAGAGATAGAGACTGAGAGAGACAGAGAGATACAGAGAGGGAGGGAGACAGAGAGAGACAAAGAGAGACAGAGAGAGAGACACATGGAACAGATAGAGACATAGAGAGACACAGAGAGAGACAGAGAGAGACAGGAGATAAACAGGGAGAGACAGAGTTAGAGACAGAGAGAACGAGAGAGACAATGAGAGACAAAGAGAGACAGAGAGAGGCAGAGAAAGACAGAGAGAGACAGAGAGAGACAGAGAGAGACACAGAGAGAGACACAGAGAGAGACAGAGACATAGAGAGACAGAGATAGAGAGACAGAGACACAAAGAGGCTCATAGAGATACACAGAGAGACACAGAGAGAGACAGAGACAGAGTGAAAGAGACTGAGAGATACAGAGAGAGAAACAGAGAGAGACAGAGACATACAGAGAGAGAGACATAGAGAGACAGAGAGAGACACAGAGAGAGACAAACAAAGACAGAGAGAGGGACAGACAGAGAGACAGAGATACAGAGACAGAGACACAGAGAAACACATAGAGAGACACAGAGAGAGACAGAGACAAAGAGACAGACAGAGACAGAGTGAGAGACACTGAGAGTGACAGAGAGACAAACAGAGAGCAACAGAGACTAAGAGAGAGACTAGAGAGACACAGATAGAAACACAGAGAGACAGAAAGAGAGACAGAGAGAGTGATAGACACAGAGAGACACAGAGAGAGATAGAGAGAGAGTTAGACAGAGAGGGACAAAGAGAGAGACAGAGATAGACAAAGAGAGAGACAGAGAGAGACAGAGACAAAGAGAGAGACAGAGAGAGACAGAGACAAAGTGAGAGAGACTGAGAAACAGAGAGAGACAGAGAGACAGAGAGAGACAATGAGAGACAGAGAGAGACACAGAGGGAGACAGAGAGAGACAGAGAGAGACAGAGAGAGACAGAGAGAGACAGAGAAAGAGAGATAGAAAGACAGAGACACAGAGATACACAAGAGAGACACAGAGAGAGACAGAGACAAAGAGAGAGACAGAGACAGAGTGAGAGTGACTGAGAGAGACAGAGAGACCGACAGAGAGAAACAGAGACAAATACAGAAACAGAGAGAGATAGAGATAGAGACAGAGAGAGACAGAGAGAGACAGAGAGAGTGATAGAGAGACACAGAGAGAGACACAGGGAGAGATAGAGAGAGAGGTAGACAAAGAGAGACAAAGAGAGAGACAGAGAGAGAGACAGAGAAGAAAGAGAGAGATACAGAGAGAGACATAGAGAGAGAGAGAGACTGAGAGAGACAGAGATAGAGACTGAGAGAGACAGAGAGAGAGAGACAGAGAGAAAGAGAGAGACAGAGAGAGACACAAAGAGAGACAGAGATAGTCAGAAGAGACAGAGATAGACAGAGAGAGAGACATAGATACAGAAAAGAGACAAAGAGAGAGAGACAAAGAGAGACAGAGAAAGACAGAGAGAGACAGAGAGAGAGAGACAGAGAGAGACAGAGAGAGACACATATAGAGACAGAGAGAGACAGAGAAAGACACAGAGAGAAACACAGAGAGACAGAGAGAGATAGAGAGACAGAGAGAGAGACAGAGAGAGACACAGAGATGACAGAGACATACAGAAAGAGACAAAGAGAGCAGAGAGAGACAGAGAGAGACAGAGAAAGACAGAGAGAGAGACAGAGAGAGAGACAGAGAGAGAGACAGAGAAAGAGAAAGAGGGAGACAGAGAGAGACAGAGAGAGACAGAAAAGAGACAGAGAGAGAGACAGAGACAGACAGAGAGAGACAGAGAGAGACAGATAGAGAGACAGAGAGAGACACAGAGAGAGAAAGAGAGAGAGACAGGAGAGACGAGCGAGACAGATAGAGAAAGAGAGAGACAGAGAGCGACAGAGAGAGAAAGAGAGAGAGACAGAGAGACACAAAGAAAGAAACGAGATAGACGGAGAGAGACAGAGAAAGAGACAGAGAGAGACACAGAGAGACACAGAGAGAGACAGAGAGAGACACAGAGAGAGACAGAGAGATAGATACAGAGAGAGAGACAGAGAGAGACAGAGAGAGAGAGACAGAGAGACACAAAGAAAGAAACAGAGATAGACGGAGAGAGACAGAGAGAGAGACAGAGAGAGACACAGAGAGATACAGAGAGAGACAGAGAGAGACACAGAGAGAGACAGAGAGAGAGATACAGAGAGAGACAGAGAGAGAGAGACAGAGAGAGACAGAGAGAGACAGAGATAGACAGAGATAGAGAAAAAGAGACACACAGAGAGACAGAGAGAGACAGAGAGAGACAGAAAGTGACAGAGAGAGTAAGAGATAGAGACAGAGAGAGACAGAGAGAGAGACAGAGAGAGAAACAGAGAGAGACAGAGAGAGACAGAGAGAGACAGAAATAGAGACAGAGAGAGACACAGAGAGAGAGAGAGACAAAGAGAATGACTGAGAAATACAGAGAGAGACTCAGAGAGAGAGACAGAGAGAGACAAAGAGATAGAGGGAGAGACAGAGAAAGAGAAAGAGAGAGACAGACAGAGACAGACAGAGACAGACAGAGACAGGGAGAGATACAGAGAGAGACACAGAGATAGACAGAGGGAGAGACAGAGAAAGAGAAAGAGAGAGACAGAGAGAGAGACAGAGAGAGACAGAAAAGAGACAGAGAGAAAGACAGAGACAGACAGAGAAAGACAGAGAGAGACAGAGAGAGACAAAGAGAGAGACAGAGAGAGAGACAGAGAGAGAGACAGAGAGAGAGACAAGACAAAGGGAGTGAATGAGAAAGACTGAGAGAGACAGAGACAGAGAGAGAAAGAGATAGACAGAGATAGAGACAAAGAGACACAGAGAGAGACAGAGAGAGACAGAGAGAGAAGGAGAGAGACACAGAGAGACACAGAGAGAGACAGAAAGAGACAGAGAGTGACAGAGAGAGACAAAGAGAGAGACAGAGAGAGAGACAGAGAGAGACAGAGAGAGACAGAGAGAGACAGAGAGAGACAGAGAGAGACAAAGAGAGAGACAGAGAGAGAGACAGAGAGAGAGACAGAGAGAGAGACAAGACAAAGGGAGTGAATGAGAAAGACTGAGAGAGACAGAGACAGAGAGAGAAAGAGATAGACAGAGATAGAGACAAAGAGACACAGAGAGAGACAGAGAGAGACAGAGAGAGAAGGAGAGAGACACAGAGAGACACAGAGAGAGACAGAGAGAGAGAGACAGAGAGAGAGAGAGAGACAGAGATAGACAGAGAGAGAGAAAGAGACAGAGAGAGAGACAGAGACAGAAACAGAGAGAGACAGAGAGAGACAGAGAGAGACACAGAGAGACACAGAGAGAGACACAGAGAGAGAGAGAGACAGAGAGAGAGAGACAGAGATAGAGAGAAAGAGACACAGAGAGAGACAGAGAGAGACAGAGAAAGAAGGAGAGAGTAAGAGATAGAGACAGAGAGAGACAGAGAGAGAGACAGAGAGAGAAACAGAGAGAGACAGAGAGAGACAGAGATAGAGAGAGAGACAGAGAGAGAGAGACAGAGATAGAGAGAAAGAGACACAGAGAGAGACAGAGAGAGACAGAGAAAGAAGGAGAGAGACAGAGATAGAGACAGAGAGAGACACAGAGAGAGACAGCGAAAGAGACAGAGAGAGACAGAGAGAGACACAGAGAGAGACACAGAGAGAGACATAGATAGAGAGAGAGAGACAGATACAGAGACAGAGAGAGACAGAGAGAGACTCAGAGAGAGTAAGAGAGAGACAGAGAGAGAGACAGAGGGAGAAAGAAAGAGAGACAGAGACAAAGAGAGTGAATGAGAGAGACAGAGAGAGACAGAGAGAGAGACAGAGATAGACCGAGAGAGAGACACAGAGAGAGACAGAGAGAGACAGAGATAGTCAGAGAGAGAGACAGAGATAGACAGAGAGAGAGACATAGATACAGATAGGAGACAAAGGGAAAGAGACAAAGAGAGACATAGAAAGACAGAGAGAGACAGAGTGAGTGATGTAGAGAGAGAGAGAGACAGAGAGAGATAGAGATAAAGACAGAGAGACACAGAGAGATAGACAGAGAGAGACACAGAGAGAGACAGAGATAGAGACAGAGAGATATATATAGAGAGACAGAAAGAGACAGAAACAGAGAGACAGACAGAAACAGAGAGAGACAGAGAGAGACAGAGAGAGACACAGAGAGACACAGAGAGAGACACAGAGAGAGAGAGAGACAGAGAGAGAGAGACAGAGATAGAGAGAAAGAGACACAGAGAGAGACAGAGAGAGACAGAGAAAGAAGGAGAGAGTAAGAGATAGAGACAGAGAGAGACAGAGAGAGAGACAGAGAGAGAAACAGAGAGAGACAGAGATAGAGAGAGAGACAGAGAGAGAGAGACAGAGATAGAGAGAAAGAGACACAGAGAGAGACAGAGAGAGACAGAGAAAGAAGGAGAGAGACAGAGATAGAGACAGAGAGAGACACAGAGAGAGACAGAGAGATAGATACAGAGAGAGAGACAGAGAGAGACAGAGAGAGAGAGACAGAGAGACACAAAGAAAGAAACAGAGATAGACGGAGAGAGACAGAGAGAGAGACAGAGAGAGACACAGAGAGATACAGAGAGAGACAGAGAGAGACACAGAGAGAGACAGAGAGAGAGATACAGAGAGAGACAGAGAGAGAGAGAGAGACAGAGAGAGACAGAGAGAGACAGAGATAGACAGAGATAGAGAAAAAGAGACACACAGAGAGACAGAGAGAGACAGAGAGAGACAGAAAGTGACAGAGAGAGTAAGAGATAGAGACAGAGAGAGACAGAGAGAGAGACAGAGAGAGAAACAGAGAGAGACAGAGAGAGACAGAGAGAGACAGAAATAGAGACAGAGAGAGACACAGAGAGAGAGAGAGAGACAAAGAGAATGACTGAGAAATACAGAGAGAGACTCAGAGAGAGAGACAGAGAGAGACAAAGAGATAGAGGGAGAGACAGAGAAAGAGAAAGAGAGAGACAGACAGAGACAGACAGAGACAGACAGAGACAGGGAGAGATACAGAGAGAGACACAGAGATAGACAGAGGGAGAGACAGAGAAAGAGAAAGAGAGAGACAGAGAGAGAGACAGAGAGAGACAGAAAAGAGACAGAGAGAAAGACAGAGACAGACAGAGAAAGACAGAGAGAGACAGATAGAGAGACAGAGAGAGATACAGAGAGAGAGACAGAGAGAGAGACAGAGAGAGACAGAGAGAGACAGAGTGAGACAGAGAGAGACAGAGAGAGACACAGAGAGAGACAGAGAGAGAGACAGAGAGAGAGACAGAGAGAGAGACAAGACAAAGGGAGTGAATGAGAAAGACTGAGAGAGACAGAGACAGAGAGAGAGAAAGAGATAGACAGAGATAGAGACAAAGAGACACAGAGAGAGACAGAGAGAGACAGAGAGAGAAGGAGAGAGACACAGAGAGACACAGAGAGAGACAGAGAGAGAGAGACAGAGAGAGAGAGAGAGACAGAGATAGACAGAGAGAGAGAAAGAGACAGAGAGAGAGACAGAGACAGAAACAGAGAGAGACAGAGAGAGACAGAGAGAGACACAGAGAGACACAGAGAGAGACACAGAGAGAGAGAGAGACAGAGAGAGAGAGACAGAGATAGAGAGAAAGAGACACAGAGAGAGACAGAGAGAGACAGAGAAAGAAGGAGAGAGTAAGAGATAGAGACAGAGAGAGACAGAGAGAGAGACAGAGAGAGAAACAGAGAGAGACAGAGAGAGACAGAGATAGAGAGAGAGACAGAGAGAGAGAGACAGAGATAGAGAGAAAGAGACACAGAGAGAGACAGAGAGAGACAGAGAAAGAAGGAGAGAGACAGAGATAGAGACAGAGAGAGACACAGAGAGAGACAGCGAAAGAGACAGAGAGAGACAGAGAGAGACACAGAGAGAGACACAGAGAGAGACATAGATAGAGAGAGAGAGACAGATACAGAGACAGAGAGAGACAGAGAGAGACTCAGAGAGAGTAAGAGAGAGACAGAGAGAGAGACAGAGGGAGAAAGAAAGAGAGACAGAGACAAAGAGAGTGAATGAGAGAGACAGAGAGAGACAGAGAGAGAGACAGAGATAGACCGAGAGAGAGACACAGAGAGAGACAGAGAGAGACAGAGATAGTCAGAGAGAGAGACAGAGATAGACAGAGAGAGAGACATAGATACAGATAGGAGACAAAGGGAAAGAGACAAAGAGAGACATAGAAAGACAGAGAGAGACAGAGTGAGTGATGTAGAGAGAGAGAGAGAGACAGAGAGAGATAGAGATAAAGACAGAGAGACACAGAGAGATAGACAGAGAGAGACACAGAGAGAGACAGAGATAGAGACAGAGAGATATATATAGAGAGACAGAAAGAGACAGAAACAGAGAGACAGAGAGAAACAGAGAGATACAGAGAGAGAGACAGAGAGAGACAGAGAGAAACACAGAGAGAGACAGAGAGAGACACAGAGAGAGACATGGAGAGACACAGAGAGACACAGAGAGAGACAGAGACAGACAGAGAGAGACAGTGAGAGACAGAGAGAGACACAAAGAGAGACAGAGAGAGACACAGAGAGAGACACAGAGAGAGACAGAGAGAGACAGACAGAGACAGAGAGAGACACAGAGAGAGAGACAGAGATAGAGACAGAGAGAGACAGAGAGAGAGACAGAGAGAGACTCAGAGAGATAGAGATAGAGACAGAGAGAGACGGGGAGAGACACTGGGAGAAACAGAGAGAGACAGAGAGAGAGACAGAGAGAGACAGAAATAGAGATAGAGAGAGAAAGAGAGAGAGACAGAGACAAAAAGAATGACTGAGAAATACAGAGAGAGACACAGAGAGAGAGACAGACAGAGACAGAGAGAGATACAGAGAGGGACACAGAGATAGACAGAGGGAGAGACAGAGAAAGAGAAAGAGAGAGACAGAGAGAGAGACAGAGAGAGACAGAAAAGAGACAGAGAGAGAGACAGAGACAGACAGAGAGAGACAGAGAGAGACAGATAGTGAGACAAAGAGAGATGAGAGAGACAGAGAGAGACAGAGAAAGACAGAGAGAGAGACAGAGAGCGACAAAGAAAGAAACAGAGATAGACAGAGAGAGACAGAGAGAGAGACAGAGAGAGACACAGAGAGAGACAGAGAGAGACACAGAGAGAGACAGAGAGAGATACAAGAGAGAGAGACAGAGAGAGACACAGAGAGAGAGACAGAGAGAGACCGAGAGAGAGACAGAGAGAGAGACAGAGAGAGACAGAGATAGTCAGAGAGAGACAGAGATAGACAGAGAGAGAGACATAGATACAGAAAAGAGACAAAGAGAAAGAGACAAAGAGAGACAGAGAAAGACAGAGAGAGACAGAGAGAGAGATGTAGAGAGACAGAGAGAGACACAGAGAGAGACAGATATAGAGACAGAGAGAGAGACAGAGAAAGACACAGAGAGAAACACAGAGAGACAGAGAGACAGAGAGAGACAGAGAGAGAGACACAGAGATGACAGAGACATACAGAGAGAGACAAAGAGAGTAGAGAGAGACAGAGAGAGACAGAGAGAAACAGAGAGAGACAGAGAGAGAGACACAGAGAGAGAAAGAAAGAGACAGATAGAGACAGAGTGAGACAAAGAAAGACACAGAGAGACACTGAGAGATATATAGAGAGAGACAGAAAGAGACAGAAACAGACAGAGAGACAGAGAGAAACAGAGAGATACAGAGAGAGAGAGACAGAGAGAGACACAGAGAGAGACAGAGAGAAACACAGAGAGAGACAGAGAGAAACACAGAGAGAGACATTGAGAGACACAGAGAGACACAGAGAGAGACAGAGAGAGAGACAAGACAAAGGGAGTGACTGAGAAAGACAGAGAGAGAGACAGAGAGAGAGAAAGAGATAGACAGAGATAGAGACAAAGAGACACAGAGAGAGACAGAGAGAGAAAGAGAGAGGAGAGAGACACAGAGAGACACAGAGAGAGACAGAGAGAGACAGAGAGAGAGACAGAGAGAGACAGAGAGAGACAGAGAGAGACAGAGAAAGAGAGATAGAAAGACAGAGACACAGAGATACACAAGAGAGACACAGAGAGAGACAGAGACAAAGAGAGAGACAGAGACAGAGTGAGAGTGACTGAGAGAGACAGAGAGACCGACAGAGAGAAACAGAGACAAATACAGAAACAGAGAGAGATAGAGATAGAGACAGAGAGAGACAGAGAGAGACAGATAGAGTGATAGAGAGACACAGAGAGAGACACAGGGAGAGATAGAGAGAGAGGTAGACAAAGAGAGACAAAGAGAGAGACAGAGAGAGAGACAGAGAAGAAAGAGAGAGATACAGAGAGAGACATAGAGAGAGAGAGAGACTGAGAGAGACAGAGATAGAGACTGAGAGAGACAGAGAGAGAGAGACAGAGAGAAAGAGAGAGACAGAGAGAGACACAAAGAGAGACAGAGATAGTCAGAGAGAGACAGAGATAGACAGAGAGAGAGACATAGATACAGAAAAGAGACAAAGAGAGAGAGACAAAGAGAGACAGAGAAAGACAGAGAGAGACAGAGAGAGAGAGACAGAGAGAGACAGAGAGAGACACATATAGAGACAGAGAGAGACAGAGAAAGACACAGAGAGAAACACAGAGAGACAGAGAGAGATAGAGAGACAGAGAGAGAGACAGAGAGAGACACAGAGATGACAGAGACATACAGAAAGAGACAAAGAGAGCAGAGAGAGACAGAGAGAGACAGAGAAAGACAGAGAGAGAGACAGAGAGAGAGACAGAGAGAGAGACAGAGAAAGAGAAAGAGGGAGACAGAGAGAGACAGAGAGAGACAGAAAAGAGACAGAGAGAGAGACAGAGACAGACAGAGAGAGACAGAGAGAGACAGATAGAGAGACAGAGAGAGACACAGAGAGAGAAAGAGAGAGAGACAGGAGAGACGAGCGAGACAGATAGAGAAAGAGAGAGACAGAGAGCGACAGAGAGAGAAAGAGAGAGAGACAGAGAGACACAAAGAAAGAAACGAGATAGACGGAGAGAGACAGAGAAAGAGACAGAGAGAGACACAGAGAGACACAGAGAGAGACAGAGAGAGACACAGAGAGAGACAGAGAGATAGATACAGAGAGAGAGACAGAGAGAGACAGAGAGAGAGAGACAGAGAGACACAAAGAAAGAAACAGAGATAGACGGAGAGAGACAGAGAGAGAGACAGAGAGAGACACAGAGAGATACAGAGAGAGACAGAGAGAGACACAGAGAGAGACAGAGAGAGAGATACAGAGAGAGACAGAGAGAGAGAGAGACAGAGAGAGACAGAGAGAGACAGAGATAGACAGAGATATAGAAAAAGAGACACACAGAGAGACAGAGAGAGACAGAGAGAGACAGAAAGTGACAGAGAGAGTAAGAGATAGAGACAGAGAGAGACAGAGAGAGAGACAGAGAGAGAAACAGAGAGAGACAGAGAGAGACAGAGAGAGACAGAAATAGAGACAGAGAGAGACACAGAGAGAGAGAGAGACAAAGAGAATGACTGAGAAATACAGAGAGAGACTCAGAGAGAGAGACAGAGAGAGACAAAGAGATAGAGGGAGAGACAGAGAAAGAGAAAGAGAGAGACAGACAGAGACAGACAGAGACAGACAGAGACAGGGAGAGATACAGAGAGAGACACAGAGATAGACAGAGGGAGAGACAGAGAAAGAGAAAGAGAGAGACAGAGAGAGAGACAGAGAGAGACAGAAAAGAGACAGAGAGAAAGACAGAGACAGACAGAGAAAGACAGAGAGAGACAGATAGAGAGACAGAGAGAGATACAGAGAGAGAGACAGAGAGAGAGACAGAGAGAGAGACAGAGAGAGACAGAGAGAGACAGAGAGAGACAGAGAGAGACACAGAGAGAGACAGAGAGAGAGACAGAGAGAGAGACAGAGAGAGAGACAAGACAAAGGGAGTGAATGAGAAAGACTGAGAGAGACAGAGACAGAGAGAGAGAAAGAGATAGACAGAGATAGAGACAAAGAGACACAGAGAGAGACAGAGAGAGACAGAGAGAGAAGGAGAGAGACACAGAGAGACACAGAGAGAGACAGAGAGAGAGAGACAGAGAGAGAGAGAGACAGAGATAGACAGAGAGAGAGAAAGAGACAGAGAGAGAGACAGAGACAGAAACAGAGAGAGACAGAGAGAGACAGAGAGAGACACAGAGAGACACAGAGAGAGACACAGAGAGAGAGAGAGACAGAGAGAGAGAGACAGAGATAGAGAGAAAGAGACACAGAGAGAGACAGAGTGAGACAGAGAAAGAAGGAGAGAGTAAGAGATAGAGACAGAGAGAGACAGAGAGAGAGACAGAGAGAGAAACAGAGAGAGACAGAGAGAGACAGAGATAGAGAGAGAGACAGAGAGAGAGAGACAGAGATAGAGAGAAAGAGACACAGAGAGAGACAGAGAGAGACAGAGAAAGAAGGAGAGAGACAGAGATAGAGACAGAGAGAGACACAGAGAGAGACAGCGAAAGAGACAGAGAGAGACAGAGAGAGACACAGAGAGAGACACAGAGAGAGACATAGATAGAGAGAGAGAGACAGATACAGAGACAGAGAGAGACAGAGAGAGACTCAGAGAGAGTAAGAGAGAGACAGAGAGAGAGACAGAGGGAGAAAGAAAGAGAGACAGAGACAAAGAGAGTGAATGAGAGAGACAGAGAGAGACAGAGAGAGAGACAGAGATAGACCGAGAGAGAGACACAGAGAGAGACAGAGAGAGACAGAGATAGTCAGAGAGAGAGACAGAGATAGACAGAGAGAGAGACATAGATACAGATAGGAGACAAAGGGAAAGAGACAAAGAGAGACATAGAAAGACAGAGAGAGACAGAGTGAGTGATGTAGAGAGAGAGAGAGAGACAGAGAGAGATAGAGATAAAGACAGAGAGACACAGAGAGATAGACAGAGAGAGACACAGAGAGAGACAGAGATAGAGACAGAGATATATATATAGAGAGACAGAAAGAGACAGAAACAGAGAGACAGAGAGAAACAGAGAGATACAGAGAGAGACAGAGAGAGACAGAGAGAAACACAGAGAGAGACAGAGAGAGACACAGAGAGAGACATGGAGAGACACAGAGAGACACAGAGAGAGACAGAGACAGACAGAGAGAGACAGTGAGAGACAGAGAGAGACACAAAGAGAGACAGAGAGAGACACAGAGAGAGACACAGAGAGAGACAGAGAGAGACAGACAGAGACAGAGAGAGACACAGAGAGAGAGACAGAGATAGAGACAGAGAGAGACAGAGAGAGAGACAGAGAGAGACTCAGAGAGATAGAGATAGAGACAGAGAGAGACGGGGAGAGACACTGGGAGAAACAGAGAGAGACAGAGAGAGAGACAGAGAGAGACAGAAATAGAGATAGAGAGAGAAAGAGAGAGAGACAGAGACAAAAAGAATGACTGAGAAATACAGAGAGAGACACAGAGAGAGAGACAGACAGAGACAGAGAGAGATACAGAGAGGGACACAGAGATAGACAGAGGGAGAGACAGAGAAAGAGAAAGAGAGAGACAGAGAGAGAGACAGAGAGAGACAGAAAAGAGACAGAGAGAGAGACAGAGACAGACAGAGAGAGACAGAGAGAGACAGATAGTGAGACAAAGAGAGATGAGAGAGACAGAGAGAGACAGAGAGAGAGACAGAGAGCGACAAAGAAAGAAACAGAGATAGACAGAGAGAGACAGAGAGAGAGACAGAGAGAGACACAGAGAGAGACAGAGAGAGACACAGAGAGAGACAGAGAGAGATACAAGAGAGAGAGACAGAGAGAGACACAGAGAGAGAGACAGAGAGAGACCGAGAGAGAGACAGAGAGAGAGACAGAGAGAGACAGAGATAGTCAGAGAGAGACAGAGATAGACAGAGAGAGAGACATAGATACAGAAAAGAGACAAAGAGAAAGAGACAAAGAGAGACAGAGAAAGACAGAGAGAGACAGAGAGAGAGATGTAGAGAGACAGAGAGAGACACAGAGAGAGACAGATATAGAGACAGAGAGAGAGACAGAGAAAGACACAGAGAGAAACACAGAGAGACAGAGAGACAGAGAGAGACAGAGAGAGAGACACAGAGATGACAGAGACATACAGAGAGAGACAAAGAGAGTAGAGAGAGACAGAGAGAGACAGAGAGAAACAGAGAGAGACAGAGAGAGAGACACAGAGAGAGAAAGAAAGAGACAGATAGAGACAGAGTGAGACAAAGAAAGACACAGAGAGACACTGAGAGATATATAGAGAGTGACAGAAAGAGACAGAAACAGACAGAGAGACAGAGAGAAACAGAGAGATACAGAGAGAGAGAGACAGAGAGAGACACAGAGAGAGACAGAGAGAAACACAGAGAGAGACAGAGAGAAACACATAGAGAGACATTGAGAGACACAGAGAGACACAGAGAGAGACAGAGAGAGAGACAAGACAAAGGGAGTAACTGAGAAAGACAGAGAGAGAGACAGAGAGAGAAAGAGATAGACAGAGATAGAGACAAAGAGACACAGAGAGAGACAGAGAGAGACAGAGAGAGGAGAGAGACACAGAGAGACACAGAGAGAGACAGAGAGAGACAGAGAGAGAGAGACAGAGAGAGAGAGACAAGATAGACAGAGATAGAGAGAAAGAGACAGAGAGAGAGACAGAGACAGAAACAGAGAGAGACTGAGAGAGACACAGAGAGAGACACAGAGAGACACAGAGAGAGACAGAGAGAGAGAGACAAGGAGAGAGAGAGACAGAGATAGACAGAGATAGAGAGAAAGAGACACAGAGAGAGACAGAGAGAGATAGAGAAAGAAGGAGAGAGTAAGAGATAGAGACAGAGAGAGACAGAGAGAGAGACAGAGAGAGAAACAGAGAGAGACAGAGAGAGACAGAGATAGAGAGTGAGACACAGGGAGAAACACAGAGAGACAAGGCTAGACAGAGAGATACACAGAAAGAGACAGAGAGAGACATAGAGACAGAGAAAGACAGGGAGAGACAGAGAAGAGACAGAGAGAAATAGAGATAGAGACAGAGAGACACAGAGAGATAGACAGAGAGAGACACAGAGAGAGACAGAGATAGAGACAGAGAGAGACACAGAGAGAGACAGCGAAAGAGACAGAGAGAGACAGAGAGAGAGACAGAGAGAGACACAAAGAGAGACATAGATATAGAGAGAGAGACAGATACAGAGACAGAGAGAGACAGATAGAGACTCAGAGAGAATAAGAGAGAGACAGAGAGAGAGACAGAGGGAGAAAGAAAGAGAGACAGAGACAAAGAGAGTGAATGAGAGAGACAGAGAGAGAGACAGAGATAGACCGAGAGAGAGACAAAGAGAGAGAGACAGAGAGAGACAGAGATAGTCAGAGAGAGAGACAGAGATAGACATAGAGAGAGAGACAGAGATACAGAAAAGAGACAAAGAGAAAGAGACAAAGAGAGACATAGAAAGACAGAGAGAGAGATGTAGAGAGACAGAGAGAGACACAGAGAGATAGAGATAGAGACAGAGAGACACAGAGAGATAGACAGAGAGAGATACAGAGAGAGACAGAGATAGAGACAGAGAGATATACAGAGAGAGACAGAAAGAGACAGAAACAGACAGAGAGACAGAGAGAAACAGAGAGATACAGAGAGAGAGACAGAGAGAGACAGAGAGAAACACAGAGAGAGACAGAGAGAGACACAGAGAGAAACATGGAGAGACACAGAGAGACACAGAGAGAGACAGAGACAGACAGAGAGAGACAGTGAGAGACAGAGAGAGACACAAAGAGAGACAGAGAGAGACACAGAGAGAGACAGAGAGAGACAGACAGAGAGACACACGAAACAGATAGAGACATAGAAAGACACAGAGAGAGACAGAGAGAGACAGGAGATAAACAGGGAGAGATAGAGAGGTAGACAGAGAGAGACAAAGAGAGAGACAGAGAAGACAGAGAGAGACACAGAGAGAGACAGAGAGACAGAGAGAGACAGAGAGAGACAGAGAGAGACAGAGAGAGACAGAGATAGACACAGAGCGAGACAGAGAGAGACTGAGAGAGACAGAGATAGACACTGAGAGAGGCAGAAAGAGACACAGAGAGAGACAGAGAGAGACAGAGAGAGACAGAGATAGAGAAAGAGAGAGACAGAAAGAGACACAGAGAGAGACAGAGAGAGACAGAGAGAGACAGAGATAGAGACAGAGAGAGACAGAGAGAGAGACAGAGAGAGACATAGAGAGACAGAGAGAGACACAGAGAGAGATAAAGAGAGAGTTAGACAGAGAGGGACAAAGAGAGAGACAGAGATAGACAAAGAGAGAGACAGAGAGAGATAGAGACAAAGAGAGAGACAGAGAGAGACAGAGAGAAAGTGAGAGAGACTGAGAGACAGAGAGACACAGAGAAACAATGAGAGACAGAGAGAGACACAGAGGGAGACAGAGAGAGACAGAGAGAGACAGAGAGAGACAGAGAAAGAGAGATAGAAAGACAGAGACACAGAGATACACAAGAGAGACACAGAGAGAGACAGAGACAAATAGAGAGACAGAGACAGAGTGAGAGTGACTGAGAGAGACAGAGAGACCGACAGAGAGAAACAGAGACAAATACAGAAACAGAGAGAGATAGAGATAGAGTCAGAGAGAGACAGAGACAGAGAGACACAGAGAGAGACAGAGAGAGAGACAGAGAGAGACAGAGAGAGACAGAGATAGACACAGAGAGAGACAGAGAGAGACTGAGAGAGACAGAGATAGACACTGAGAGAGACAGAAAGAGACACAGAGAGAGACAGAGAGAGACAGAGAGAGACAGAGATAGAGACAGAGAGAGACAGAGAGAGAGACAGAGAGAGACAGAGATAGAGACTGAGAGAGACACACAGAGAGACCGAGAGAGACTGAGAGAGACAGAGATAGAGACTGAGAGAGACAGAGAGATACAGAGAGGGAGGGAGACAGAGAGAGACAAAGAGAGACAGAGAGAGAGACACATGGAACAGATAGAGACATAGAGAGACACAGAGAGAGACAGAGAGAGACAGGAGATAAACAGGGAGAGACAGAGTTAGAGACAGAGAGAGAACGAGAGAGACAATGAGAGACAAAGAGAGACAGAGAGAGGCAGAGAAAGACAGAGAGAGACAGAGAGAGACAGAGAGAGACACAGAGAGAGACACAGAGAGACAGAGACATAGAGAGACAGAGATAGAGAGACAGAGACACAAAGAGGCTCATAGAGATACACAGAGAGACACAGAGAGAGACAGAGACAGAGTGAAAGAGACTGAGACATACAGAGAGAGAAACAGAGAGAGACAGAGACATACAGAGAGAGAGACATAGAGAGACAGAGAGAGACACAGAGAGAGACAAACAAAGAAAGAGAGAGGGACAGACAGAGAAACAGAGATACAGAGACAGAGACACAGAAAAACACATAGAGAGACACAGAGAGAGACAGAGACAAAGAGACAGACAGAGACAGAGTGAGAGACACTGAGAGTGACAGAGAGACAAACAGAGAGCAACAGAGACTAAGAGAGAGACTAGAGAGACACAGATAGAAACACAGAGAGACAGAAAGAGAGACAGAGAGAGTGATAGACACAGAGAGAGACACAGAGAGAGATAGAGAGAGAGTTAGACAGAGAGGGACAAAGAGAGAGACAGAGATAGACAAAGAGAGACAGAGAGAGACAGAGACAAAGAGAGAGACAGAGAGAGACAGAGACAAAGTGAGAGAGACTGAGAAACAGAGAGAGACAGAGAGACAGAGAGAGACAATGAGAGACAGAGAGAGACACAGAGGGAGACAGAGAGAGACAGAGAGAGACAGAGAGAGACAGAGAGAGACAGAGAAAGAGAGATAGAAAGACAGAGACACAGAGATACACAAGAGAGACACAGAGAGAGACAGAGACAAAGAGAGAGACAGAGACAGAGTGAGAGTGACTGAGAGAGACAGAGAGACCGACAGAGAGAAACAGAGACAAATACAGAAACAGAGAGAGATAGAGATAGAGACAGAGAGAGACAGAGAGAGAGACAGAGAGAGACATAGAGAGACAGAGAGAGACACAGAGAGAGATAAAGAGAGAGTTAGACAGAGAGGGACAAAGAGAGAGACAGAGATAGACAAAGAGAGAGACAGAGAGAGATAGAGACAAAGAGAGAGACAGAGAGAGACAGAGACAAAGTGAGAGAGACTGAGAGACAGAGAGACACAGAGAAACAATGAGAGACAGAGAGAGACACAGAGGGAGACAGAGAGAGACAGAGAGAGACAGAGAGAGACAGAGAAAGAGAGATAGAAAGACAGAGACACAGAGATACACAAGAGAGACACAGAGAGAGACAGAGACAAATAGAGAGACAGAGACAGAGTGAGAGTGACTGAGAGAGACAGAGAGACCGACAGAGAGAAACAGAGACAAATACAGAAACAGAGAGAGATAGAGACAGAGAGAGACAGAGACAGAGAGACACAGAGAGAGACAGAGAGAGAGACAGAGAGAGACAGAGAGAGACAGAGATAGACACAGAGAGAGACAGAGAGAGACTGAGAGAGACAGAGATAGACACTGAGAGAGACAGAAAGAGACACAGAGAGAGACAGAGAGAGACAGAGAGAGACAGAGATAGAGACAGAGAGAGACAGAGAGAGAGACAGAGAGAGACAGAGATAGAGACTGAGAGAGACACACAGAGAGACCGAGAGAGACTGAGAGAGACAGAGATAGAGACTGAGAGAGACAGAGAGATACAGAGAGGGAGGGAGACAGAGAGAGACAAAGAGAGACAGAGAGAGAGACACATGGAACAGATAGAGACATAGAGAGACACAGAGAGAGACAGAGAGAGACAGGAGATAAACAGGGAGAGACAGAGTTAGAGACAGAGAGAGAACGAGAGAGACAATGAGAGACAAAGAGAGACAGAGAGAGGCAGAGAAAGACAGAGAGAGACAGAGAGAGACAGAGAGAGACACAGAGAGAGACACAGAGAGAGACAGAGACATAGAGAGACAGAGATAGAGAGACAGAGACACAAAGAGGCTCATAGAGATACACAGAGAGACACAGAGAGAGACAGAGACAGAGTGAAAGAGACTGAGACATACAGAGAGAGAAACAGAGAGAGACAGAGACATACAGAGAGAGAGACATAGAGAGACAGAGAGAGACACAGAGAGAGACAAACAAAGACAGAGAGAGGGACAGACAGAGAAACAGAGATACAGAGACAGAGACACAGAAAAACACATAGAGAGACACAGAGAGAGACAGAGACAAAGAGACAGACAGAGACAGAGTGAGAGACACTGAGAGTGACAGAGAGACAAACAGAGAGCAACAGAGACTAAGAGAGAGACTAGAGAGACACAGATAGAAACACAGAGAGACAGAAAGAGAGACAGAGAGAGTGATAGACACAGAGAGAGACACAGAGAGAGATAGAGAGAGAGTTAGACAGAGAGGGACAAAGAGAGAGACAGAGATAGACAAAGAGAGAGACAGAGAGAGACAGAGACAAAGAGAGAGACAGAGAGAGACAGAGACAAAGTGAGAGAGACTGAGAAACAGAGAGAGACAGAGAGACAGAGAGAGACAATGAGAGACAGAGAGAGACACAGAGGGAGACAGAGAGAGACAGAGAGAGACAGAGAGAGACAGAGAGAGACAGAGAAAGAGAGATAGAAAGACAGAGACACAGAGATACACAAGAGAGACACAGAGAGAGACAGAGACAAAGAGAGAGACAGAGACAGAGTGAGAGTGACTGAGAGAGACAGAGAGACCGACAGAGAGAAACAGAGACAAATACAGAAACAGAGAGAGATAGAGATAGAGACAGAGAGAGACAGAGAGAGACAGAGAGAGTGATAGAGAGACACAGAGAGAGACACAGGGAGAGATAGAGAGAGAGGTAGACAAAGAGAGACAAAGAGAGAGACAGAGAGAGAGACAGAGAAGAAAGAGAGAGATACAGAGAGAGACATAGAGAGAGAGAGAGACTGAGAGAGACAGAGATAGAGACTGAGAGAGACAGAGAGAGAGAGAGACAGAGAGAAAGAGAGAGACAGAGAGAGACACAAAGAGAGACAGAGATAGTCAGAGAGAGACAGAGATAGACAGAGAGAGAGACATAGATACAGAAAAGAGACAAAGAGAGAGAGACAAAGAGAGACAGAGAAAGACAGAGAGAGACAGAGAGAGAGAGACGGAGAGAGACAGAGAGAGACAGAGAGAGACACATATAGAGACAGAGAGAGACAGAGAAAGACACAGAGAGAAACACAGAGAGACAGAGAGAGATAGAGAGACAGAGAGAGAGACAGAGAGAGACACAGAGATGACAGAGACATACAGAGAGAGACAAAGAGAGCAGAGAGAGACAGAGAAAGACAGAGAGAGAGACAGAGAGAGAGACAGAGAAAGAGAAAGAGGGAGACAGAGAGAGACAGAGAGAGACAGAAAAGAGACAGAGAGAGAGACAGAGAGAGAGACAGAGACAGACAGAGAGAGACAGAGAGAGACCGATAGAGAGACAGAGAGAGACACAGAGAGAGAAAGAGAGAGAGACAGGAGAGACGAGCGAGACAGAGAGAGAAAGAGAGAGACAGAGAGCGACAGAGAGAGAAAGAGAGAGAGACAGAGAGACACAAAGAAAGAAACGAGATAGACGGAGAGAGACAGAGAAAGAGACAGAGAGAGACACAGAGAGACACAGAGAGAGACAGAGAGAGACACAGAGAGAGACAGAGAGATAGATACAGAGAGAGAGACAGAGAGAGACAGAGAGAGAGAGACAGAGAGACACAAAGAAAGAAACAGAGATAGACGGAGAGAGACAGAGAGAGAGACAGAGAGAGACACAGAGAGATACAGAGAGAGACAGAGAGAGACACAGAGAGAGACAGAGAGAGAGATACAGAGAGAGACAGAGAGAGAGAGAGACAGAGAGAGACAGAGAGAGACAGAGATAGACAGAGATAGAGAAAAAGAGACACACAGAGAGACAGAGAGAGACAGAGAGAGACAGAAAGTGACAGAGAGAGTAAGAGATAGAGACAGAGAGAGACAGAGAGAGAGACAGAGAGAGAAACAGAGAGAGACAGAGAGAGACAGAGAGAGACAGAAATAGAGACAGAGAGAGACACAGAGAGAGAGAAAGAGACAAAGAGAATGACTGAGAAATACAGAGAGAGACTCAGAGAGAGAGACAGAGAGAGACAAAGAGATAGAGGGAGAGACAGAGAAAGAGAAAGAGAGAGACAGACAGAGACAGACAGAGACAGACAGAGACAGGGAGAGATACAGAGAGAGACACAGAGATAGACAGAGGGAGAGACAGAGAAAGAGAAAGAGAGAGACAGAGAGAGAGACAGAGAGAGACAGAAAAGAGACAGAGAGAAAGACAGAGACAGACAGAGAAAGACAGAGAGAGACAGATAGAGAGACAGAGAGAGATACAGAGAGAGAGACAGAGAGAGAGACAGAGAGAGACAGAGAGAGACAGAGAGAGACAGAGAGAGACAGAGAGAGACACAGAGAGAGACAGAGAGAGAGACAGAGAGAGAGACAGAGAGAGAGACAAGACAAAGGGAGTGAATGAGAAAGACTGAGAGAGAGAGAGACAGAGAGAGAGAAAGAGATAGACAGAGATAGAGACAAAGAGACACAGAGAGAGACAGAGAGAGACAGAGAGAGAAGGAGAGAGACACAGAGAGACACAGAGAGAGACACAGAGAGAGAGACAGAGAGAGAGAGAGAGACAGAGATAGACAGAGAGAGAGAAAGAGACAGAGAGAGAGACAGAGACAGAAACAGAGAGAGACAGAGAGAGACAGAGAGAGACACAGAGAGACACAGAGAGAGACACAGAGAGAGAGAGAGACAGAGAGAGAGAGACAGAGATAGAGAGAAAGAGACACAGAGAGAGACAGAGAGAGACAGAGAAAGAAGGAGAGAGTAAGAGATAGAGACAGAGAGAGACAGAGAGAGAGACAGAGAGAGAAACAGAGAGAGACAGAGAGAGACAGAGATAGAGAGAGAGACAGAGAGAGAGAGACAGAGATAGAGAGAAAGAGACACAGAGAGAGACAGAGAGAGACAGAGAAAGAAGGAGAGAGACAGAGATAGAGACAGAGAGAGACACAGAGAGAGACAGCGAAAGAGACAGAGAGAGACAGAGAGAGACACAGAGAGAGACACAGAGAGAGACATAGATAGAGAGAGAGAGACAGATACAGAGACAGAGAGAGACAGAGAGAGACTCAGAGAGAGTAAGAGAGAGACAGAGAGAGAGACAGAGGGAGAAAGAAAGAGAGACAGAGACAAAGAGAGTGAATGAGAGAGACAGAGAGAGACAGAGAGAGAGACAGAGATAGACCGAGAGAGAGACACAGAGAGAGACAGAGAGAGACAGAGATAGTCAGAGAGAGAGACAGAGATAGACAGAGAGAGACATAGATACAGATAGGAGACAAAGGGAAAGAGACAAAGAGAGACATAGAAAGACAGAGAGAGACAAAGTGAGTGATGTAGAGAGAGAGAGAGAGACAGAGAGAGATAGAGATAAAGACAGAGAGACACAGAGAGATAGACCGAGAGAGAGACACAGAGAGAGACAGAGATAGAGACAGAGAGATATATATAGAGAGACAGAAAGAGACAGAAACAGAGAGACAGAGAGAAACAGAGAGATACAGAGAGAGACACAGAGAGAGACATGGAGAGACACAGAGAGACACAGAGAGAGACAGAGACAGACAGAGAGAGACAGTGAGAGACAGAGAGAGACACAAAGAGAGACAGAGAGAGACACAGAGAGAGACACAGAGAGAGACAGAGAGAGACAGACAGAGACAGAGAGAGACACAGAGAGAGAGACAGAGATAGAGACAGAGAGAGACAGAGAGAGAGACAGAGAGAGACTCAGAGAGATAGAGATAGAGACAGAGAGAGACGGGGAGAGACACTGGGAGAAACAGAGAGAGACAGAGAGAGAGACAGAGAGAGACAGAAATAGAGATAGAGAGAGAAAGAGAGAGAGACAGAGACAAAAAGAATGACTGAGAAATACAGAGAGAGACACAGAGAGAGAGACAGACAGAGACAGAGAGAGATACAGAGAGGGACACAGAGATAGACAGAGGGAGAGACAGAGAAAGAGAAAGAGAGAGACAGAGAGAGAGACAGAGACAGAAAAGAGACAGAGAGAGAGACAGAGACAGACAGAGAGAGACAGAGAGAGACAGATAGTGAGACAAAGAGAGATGAGAGAGACAGAGAGAGACAGAGAGAGACAGAGAGAGAGACAGAGAGCGACAAAGAAAGAAACAGAGATAGACAGAGAGAGACAGAGAGAGAGACAGAGAGAGACACAGAGAGAGACAGAGAGAGACACAGAGAGAGACAGAGAGAGAGACAGAGAGAGACAGAGATAGTCAGAGAGAGACAGAGATAGACAGAGAGAGAGACATAGATACAGAAAAGAGACAAAGAGAAAGAGACAAAGAGAGACAGAGAAAGACAGAGAGAGACAGAGAGAGAGATGTAGAGAGACACAGAGAGACACAGAGAGAGACAGATATAGAGACAGAGAGAGAGACAGAGAAAGACACAGAGAGAAACACAGAGAGACAGAGAGACAGAGAGAGACAGAGAGAGAGACACAGAGATGACAGAGACATACAGAGAGAGACAAAGAGAGTAGAGAGAGACAGAGAGAGACAGAGAGAAACATAGAGAGACAGAGAGAGAGACACAGAGAGAGAAAGAAAGAGACAGATAGAGACAGAGTGAGACAAAGAAAGACACAGAGAGACACTGAGATATATATAGAGTGAGACAGAAAGAGACAGAAACAGACAGAGAGACAGAGAGAAACAGAGAGATACAGAGAGAGAGAGACAGAGAGAGACACAGAGAGAGACAGAGAGAAACACAGAGAGAGACAGAGAGAAACACAGAGAGAGACATTGAGAGACACAGAGAGACACAGAGAGAGACAGAGAGAGAGACAAGACAAAGGGAGTGACTGAGAAAGACAGAGAGAGAGACAGAGAGAGAGAAAGAGATAGACAGAGATAGAGACAAAGAGACACAGAGAGAGACAGAGAGAGACAGAGAGAGGAGAGAGACACAGAGAGACACAGAGAGAGACAGAGAGAGACAGAGAGAGAGAGAGAGACAAGATAGACAGAGATAGAGAGAAAGAGACAGAGAGAGAGACAGAGACAGAAACAGAGAGAGACTG
>NW_028227276.1:15738291-15793291 GCF_978045245.1 Mus caroli | reverse complement strand
CAAAGAGAATGAATGAGAAATACAGAGAGAGACTCAGAGAGAGAGACAGAGAGAGACAAAGAGATAGAGGGAGAGACAGAGAAAGAGAAAGAGAGAGACAGACAGAGACAGACAGAGACAGACAGAGACAGGGAGAGATACAGAGAGAGACACAGAGATAGACAGAGGGAGAGACAGAGAAAGAGAAAGAGAGAGACAGAGAGAGAGACAGAGAGAGACAGAAAAGAGACAGAGAGAAAGACAGAGACAGACAGAGAAAGACAGAGAGAGACAGATAGAGAAACAGAGAGAGATACAGATAGAGAGACAGAGAGAGAGATAGAGAGAGACAGAGAGAGACAGAGAGAGACAGAGAGAGACAGAGAGAGACACAGAGAGAGACAGAGAGAGAGACAGAGAGAGAGACAGAGAGAGAAACAGAGAGAGACAGAGAGAGACAGAGAGAGAGACAGAGAGAGAGACAAGACAAAGGGAGTGAATGAGAAAGACTGAGAGAGAGAGAGACAGAGAGAGAGAAAGAGATAGACAGAGATAGAGACAAAGAGACACAGAGAGAGACAGAGAGAGACAGAGAGAGAAGGAGAGAGACACAGAGAGACACAGAGGGAGACAGAGAGAGAGAGACAGAGAGAGAGAGACAGAGATAGACAGAGATAGAGAGAAAGAGACAGAGAGAGAGACAGAGACAGAACCAGAGAGAGACAGAGAGAGACAGAGAGAGACACAGAGAGACACAGAGAGAGACAGAGAGAGAGAGAGAGACAGAGAGAGAGAGACAGAGATAGAGAGAAAGAGACACAGAGAGAGACAGAGAGAGACAGAGAAAGAAGGAGAGAGTAAGAGATAGAGACAGAGAGAGACAGAGAGAGAGACAGAGAGAGAAACAGAGAGAGACAGAGAGAGACAGAGATAGAGAGAGAGACAGAGAGAGAGACAGAGATAGAGAGAAAGAGACACAGAGAGAGACAGAGAGAGACAGAGAAAGAAGGAGAGAGACAGAGATAGAGACAGAGAGAGACACAGAGAGAGACAGCGAAAGAGACAGAGAGAGACAGAGAGAGACAGAGAGAGACACAGAGAGAGACATGGATAGAGAGAGAGAGACAGATACAGAGACAGAGAGAGACAGAGAGAGACTCAGAGAGAGTAAGAGAGAGACAGAGAGAGAGACAGAGGGAGAAAGAAAGAGAGACAGAGACAAAGAGAGTGAATGAGAGAGACAGAGAGAGACAGAGAGAGAGACAGAGATAGACCGAGAGAGAGACAGAGAGAGAGACAGAGAGAGACAGAGATAGTCAGAGAGAGAGACAGAGATAGACAGAGAGAGAGACATAGATACATAAAAGAGACAAAGAGAAAGAGACAAAGAGAGACATAGAAAGACAGAGAGAGACAGAGTGAGAGATGTAGAGAGACAGAGAGAGACAGAGAGAGATAGAGATAAAGACAGAGAGACACAGAGAGATAGACAGAGAGAGACACAGAGAGAGACAGAGATAGAGACAGAGAGATATATAGAGAGAGACAGAAAGAGACAGAGAGAACCACAGAGAGAGACAGAGAGAGAGACAGAGAGAGACAGAGAGAGAGAGAGAGAGAGACACAGAGAGAGACACAGAGAGAGACATGGAGAGACACAGAGAGACACAGAGAGAGACAGAGACAGACAGAGAGAGACAGAGAGAGACACAAAGAGAGACAGAGAGAGACACAGAGAGAGACACAGAGAGAGACAGAGAGAGACAGACAGAGACAGAGAGAGACACAGAGAGAGAGACAGAGATAGAGACAGAGAGAGACAGAGAGAGAGACAGAGAGAGACTCAGAGAGATAGAGATAGAGACAGAGAGAGACGGGGAGAGACACTGGGAGAAACAGAGAGAGACAGAGAGAGAGACAGAGAGAGACAGAAATAGAGATAGAGAGAGAAAGAGAGAGAGACAGAGAGGGACACAGAGATAGACAGAGGGAGAGACAGAGAAAGAGAAAGAGAGAGACAGAGAGAGACAGAAAAAAGACAGAGAGAGAGACAGAGACAGACAGAGAGAGACAGAGAGAGACAGATAGTGAGACAAAGAGAGATGAGAGAGACAGAGAGAGACAGAGAGAGACAGAGAGAGACAGAGAGAGAGACAGAGAGCGACAAAGAAAAAAACAGAGATAGACAGAGAGAGACAGAGAGAGAGACAGAGAGAGACACAGAGAGAGACAGAGAGAGACACAGAGAGAGACAGAGAGAGAGATACAAGAGAGAGAGACAGAGAGAGACAGAGAGAGAGAGACAGAGAGAGACCGAGAGAGAGACAGAGAGAGAGACAGAGAGAGACAGAGATAGTCAGAGAGAGACAGAGATAGACAGAGAGAGAGACATAGATACAGAAAAGAGACAAAGAGAAAGAGACAAAGAGAGACAGAGAAAGACAGAGAGAGACAGAGAGAGAGATGTAGAGAGACAGAGAGAGAGACAGAGAGAGACAGATATAGAGAAAGAGAGAGACAGAGAAAGACACAGAGAGAAACACAGAGAGACAGAGAGACAGAGAGAGACAGAGAGAGAGACACAGAGATGACAGAGACATACAGAGAGAGACAAAGAGAGTAGAGAGAGACAGAGAGAGACAGAGAGAAACAGAGAGAGACAGAGAGAGAGACACAGAGAGAGAAAGAAAGAGACAGATAGAGACAGAGTGAGACAAAGAAAGTCACAGAGACTGAGAGATATATAGAGAGAGACAGAAAGAGACAGAAACAGACAGAGAGACAGAGAGAAACAGAGAGATACAGAGAGAGAGAGACAGAGAGAGACACAGAGAGAGACAGAGAGAAACACAGAGAGAGACAGAGAGAAACACAGAGAGAGACATTGAGAGACACAGAGAGACACAGAGAGAGACAGAGAGAGACAAGACAAAGGGAGTGACTGAGAAAGACAGAGAGAGAGACAGAGAGAGAGGAAGAGATAGACAGAGATAGAGACAAAGAGACACAGAGAGAGACAGAGAGAGACAGAGAGAGGAGAGAGACACAGAGAGACACAGAGAGAGACAGAGAGAGACAGAGAGAGAGAGAGACAGAGAGAGAGAGACAAGATAGACAGAGATAGAGAGAAAGAAACAGAGAGAGAGACAGAGACAGAAACAGAGAGAGACTGAGAGAGACACAGAGAGAGACAGAGAGAGACACAGAGAGACACAGAGAGAGACAGAGAGAGAGAGAGACAGAGAGAGAGAGACAGAGATAGACAGAGATAGAGAGAAAGAGACACAGAGAGAGACAGAGAGAGACAGAGAAAGAAGGAGAGAGTAAGAGATAGAGACAGAGAGAGACAGAGAGAGAGACAGAGAGAGAAACAGAGAGAGACAGAGAGAGACAGAGATAGAGAGTGAGACACAGGGAGAAACACAGAGAGACAAGGCTAGACAGAGAGATACACAGAAAGAGACAGAGAGAGACATAGAGACAGAGAAAGACAGGGAGAGACAGAGAGAGAGACAGAGAGAGATAGAGATAGAGACAGAGAGACACAGAGAGATAGACAAAGAGAGACACAGAGAGAGACAGAGATAGAGACAGAGAGAGACACAGAGAGAGACAGCGAAAGAGACAGAGAGAGACAGAGAGAGAGACAGAGAGAGACACAGAGAGAGACATAGATATAGAGAGAGACAGATACAGAGACAGAGAGAGACAGAGAGAGACTCAGAGAGAGTAAGAGAGAGACAGAGAGAGAGACAGAGGGAGAAAGAAAGAGAGACAGAGACAAAGAGAGTGAATGAGAGAGACAGAGAGAGACAGAGAGAGAGACAGAGATAGACCGAGAGAGAGACAAAGAGAGAGAGACAGAGAGAGACAGAGATAGTCAGAGAGAGAGACAGAGATAGACAGAGAGAGAGACAGAGAGAGACAGAGAGAGACACAGAGAGAGACATGGAGAGACACAGAGAGACACAGAGAGAGACAGAGACAGACAGAGAGAGACAGTGAGAGACAGAGAGAGACACAAAGAGAGACAGAGAGAGACACAGAGAGAGACAGACAGAGACAGAGAGAGACACAGAGAGAGACAGAGATAAAGACAGAGAGTGACACAGAGAGAGACAGAGACAGACAGAGAGAGACAGTGAGAGACAGAGAGAGACACAAAGAGAGACAGAGAGAGACACAGAGAGAGACAGAGAGAGACACAGAGAGAGACAGAGAGAGAGATACAAGAGAGAGAGACAGAGAGAGACAGAGAGAGAGAGACAGAGAGAGACCGAGAGAGAGACAGAGAGAGACAGAGATAGTCAGAAAGAGACAGAGATAGACAGAGAGAGAGACATAGATACAGAAAAGAGACAAAGAGAAAGAGACAAAGAGAGACAGAGAAAGACAGAGAGAGACAGAGAGAGAGATGTAGAGAGACAGAGAGAGACACAGAGAGAGACAGATATAGAGACAGAGAGAGACAGAGAAAGACACAGAGAGAAACACAGAGAGACAGAGAGACAGAGAGAGACAGAGAGAGACACAGAGATGACAGAGACATACAGAGAGAGACAAAGAGTAGAGAGAGACAGAGAGAGACAGAGAGAAACAGAGAGAGACAGAGAGAGAGAGACACAGAGAGAGAAAGAAAGAGACAGATAGAGACAGAGTGAGACAAAGAAAGACAGAGAGAGAGACTGAGAGATATATAGAGAGAGACAGAAAGAGACAGAAACAGACAGAGAGACAGAGAGAAACAGAGAGATACAGAGAGAGAGACAGAGAGAGACAGAGAGAGACAGTGAGAGACAGAGAGAGACACAAAGAGAGACAGAGAGAGACACAGAGAGAGGCACAGAGAGAGACAGAGAGAAACAGACAGAGACAGAGAGAGACACAGAGAGAGAGACAGAGATAGAGACAGAGAGAGACAGAGAGAGAGACAGAGAGAGACTCAGAGAGATAGAGATAGAGACAGAGAGACACGGGGAGAGACACTGGGAGAAACAGAGAGAGACAGAGAGAGAGACAGAGACAAAGAGAATGACTGAGAAATACAGAGAGAGACACAGAGAGAGAGACAAAGAGAGAAACAGAGAGAAAGACAGAGACAGAGAGAGACAGAGAGAGATACAGAGAGAGACACAGAGATAGACAGAGGAAGAGACAGAGTAAGAGAAAGAGAGAGACAGAGAGAGAGACAGAGTGAGACAGAAAAGAGACAGAGAGAGAGACAGAGACAGACAGAAAGAGACACAGAGAGACAGATAGTGAGACAAAGAGAGATGAGAGACACAGAGAGAGACAGAGAGAGACAGAGAGAGACAGAGAGAGAGACAGAGAGCAACAAAGAAAGAAACAGAGATAGACGGAGAGAGATTGAGAGAGACAGAGAGAGAGACAGAGACAGAGAGAGACAGAGAGACAAAGAGAGACAGATATAGACAAAGATAGAGAGAGAGATACAGAGAGAGACAGAGAGAGACAGAGAGAGACACAGAGTGAGACACAGAGAGAGACAGATAGAGACAGAGACAGACAGAGAGAGACAGAGAGAGACAGAGAGAGAGACAGACAGAGACAGAGAGAGAGATACAGAGAGAGACACAGAAAGAGACAGAGGGAGAGACAGAGAAAGAGAAAGAGAGAGACAGAGAGAGACAGAAATGAGACAGAGAGAGAGACAGAGAGAGAAACACAGAGACACAGAGAGAGACAGAGAGAGAGACAGAGAGAGACAAGAGAGACAGAGAGAGACAGAGTGAGACACAGAGAGCAAAAGAGAGAGACAGAGAGTTACACAAAGAGAGCATAGAGATAAAGAGAGACAAAGAGAGAAGAGAGACAGAGAGAGACACAGAGAAACAGAGAGAGACAGAGAGAGTGAGACAGAGAGAGACACAAAGAGAGACAGAGAAAGAAAGTGTGAGACAGAGAAAGACAGAGAAGGACAGATTGAGAGAAAGAAAAGGAGACAGACACAGAGAGAGAGAGAGACCGAGACAGCGTGAGAGAGACTGAGAGAGACAGAGAGATACTGAGAGAGACAAAGAGAGACAGAGAGAGACAGAAAAGAGACAAAGGGAGAGAGACAGAGAAAGACAGAGAGAGACAGAGAGACAAAGAGAGAGACAGAGAGAGAGAGACAGAGACAGAGACAGAGAGAGACAGAGAGAGAAACAGAGAGAGACAGAGAGAGACACAGAGAGAGACATGGAGAGACACAGAGAGACACAGAGAGAGACAGAGACAGACAGAGAGAGACAGTGAGAGACAGAGAGAGACACAAAGAGAGACAGAGACAGACACAGAGAGAGACACTGAGAGAGACAGAGAGAGACAGACAGAGACAGAGAGAGACACACAGAGAGAGACAGAGATAGAGACAGAGAGAGACAGAGAGAGAGACAGAGAGAGACTCAGAGAGATAGAGATAGAGACAGAGAGAGACGGGGAGAGACACTGGGAGAAACAGAGAGAGACAGAGAGAGAGACAGAGAGAGGCAGAAATAGAGATAGAGAGAGACAGAGAGAGAGACAGAGACAAAGAGAATGACTGAGAAATACAGAGAGAGACACAGAGAGAGAGACAGAGACAGACAGAGACAGAGAGAGATACAGTGAGGGACACAGAGATAGACAGAGGGAGAGACAGAGAAAGAGAAAGAGAGAGACAGAGAGAGAGACAGAGAGAGACAGAAAAGAGACAGAGAGAGACAGAGAGAGACAGAGAGAGACAGAGAGAGACAGATAGTGAGACAAAGAGAGATGAGAGAGACAGAGAGAGACAGAGAAAGAAAGAGAGAGACAGAGAGAGAGACAGAGAGCGACAAAGAAAGAAACAGAGATAGACGGAGAGAGACAGAGAGAGAGACAGAAAGAGACAGAGAGAGACACAGAGAGAGACAGAGAGAGACACAGAGAGAGACAGAGAGAGAGATACAAGAGAGAGAGACAGAGAGAGACAGAGAGAGAGAGACAGAGAGAGACCGAGAGAGAGACAGAGAGAGAGACAGAGAGAGACAGAGATAGTCAGAGAGAGACAGAGATAGACAGAGAGAGAGACATAGATACAGAAAAGAGACATAGAGAAAGAGACAAAGAGAGACAGAGAAAGACAGAGAGAGACAGACAGAGAGAGAGAGACACAGAGAGAGAAAGAAAGAGACAGATAGAGACAGAGTGAGACAAAGAAAGACACAGAGAGAGACTGAGAGATATATAGAGAGAGACAGAAAGAGACAGAAACAGACAGAGAGACAGAGAGAAACAGAGAGATACAGAGAGAGAGACAGAGAGACACAGAGAGAGACAGAGAGAAACACAGAGAGAGACAGAGAGAAACACAGAGAGAGACATTGAGAGACACAGAGAGACATAGAGAGAGACAGAGAGAGACAGAGAGAGACAGTGAGAGACAGAGAGAGACACAAAGAGAGACAGAGAGAGACACAGAGAGAGACAGAGAGAAACAGACAGAGACAGAGAGAGACACAGAGAGAGAGACAGAGATAGAGACAGAGAGAGACAGAGAGAGAGACAGAGAGAGACGGGGAGAGATAGAGATAGAGACAGAGAGAGACGGGGAGAGACACTGGGAGAAACAGAGAGAGACAGAGAGAGACAGAGACAAATAGAATGACTGAGAAATACAGAGAGAGACACAGAGAGAGAGACAGAGAGAGACAAAGAGAGAAACAGAGAGAAAGACAGAGACAGAGAGAGACAGAGAGAGATACAGAGAGAGACACAGAGATAGACAGAGGGAGAGACAGAGAAAGAGAAAGAGAGAGACAGAGAGAGAGACAGAGAGAGACAGAGAGAGACAGAGAGAGAGACAGAGACAGACAGAAAGAGACAGAGAGAGACAGATAGTGAGACAAAGAGAGATGAGAGAGACAGAGAGAGACAGAGAGAGACACAGAGAGACACAGAGAGAGACAGAGAGAGACACAGAGAGACACAGAGAGAGACAGAGAGAGAGAGAGACAGAGAGAGAGAGACAGAGATAGACAGAGATAGAGAGAAAGAGACACAGAGAGAGACAGAGAGAGACAGAGAAAGAAGGAGAGAGTAAGAGATAGAGACAGAGAGAGACAGAGAGAGACAGAGAGAGAAACAGAGAGAGACAGAGAGAGACAGAGATAGAGAGTGAGACACAGGGAGAAACACAGAGAGACAAGGCTAGACAGAGAGATACACAGAAAGAGACAGAGAGAGACATAGAGACAGAGAAAGACAGGGAGAGACAGAGAGAGAGACAGAGAGAGATAGAGATAGAGACAGAGAGACACAGAGAGATAGACAGAGAGAGACACAGAGAGAGACAGAGATAGAGACAGAGAGAGACACAGAGAGAGACAGCGAAAGAGACAGAGAGACAGAGAGAGAGACAGAGAGAGACACAGAGAGAGACATAGATATATAGAGAGAGACAGATACAGAGACAGAGAGAGACAGAGAGAGACTCAGAGAGAGTAAGAGAGAGACAGAGAGAGAGACAGAGGGAGAAAGAAAGAGAGACAGAGACAAAGAGAGTGAATGAGAGAGACAGAGAGAGACAGAGAGAGAGACAGAGATAGACCGAGAGAGAGACAAAGAGAGAGAGACAGAGAGAGACAGAGATAGTCAGAGAGAGAGACAGAGATAGACAGAGAGAGAGACAGAGATACAGAAAAGAGACAAAGAGAAAGAGACAAAGAGAGACATAGAAAGACAGAGAGAGAGATGTAGAGAGACAGAGAGAGACACAGAGAGATAGAGATAGAGACAGAGAGACACAGAGAGATAGACAGAGAGAGACACAGAGAGAGACAGAAACAGACAGAGAGACAGAGAGAAACAGAGAGATACAGAGAGAGAGACAGAGAGAGACAGAGAGAAACACAGAGAGAGACAGAGAGAGACACAGAGAGAGACATGGAGAGACACAGAGAGACACAGAGAGAGACAGAGACAGACAGAGAGAGACAGTGAGAGACAGAGAGAGACACAAAGAGAGACAGAGAGAGACACAGAGAGAGACAGAGACACAGAGAGAGACAGAGAGAGAGATACAAGAGAGAGAGACAGAGAGAGACAGAGAGAGAGAGACAGAGAGAGACCGAGAGAGAGACAGAGAGAGACAGAGATAGTCAGAGAGAGACAGAGATAGACAGAGAGAGACATAGATACATAAAAGAGACAAAGAGAAAGAGACAAAGAGAGACATAGAAAGACAGAGAGAGACAGAGTGAGAGATGTAGAGAGACAGAGAGAGACAGAGAGAGATAGAGATAAAGACAGAGAGACACAGAGAGATAGACAGAGAGAGACACAGAGAGAGACAGAGATAGAGACAGAGAGATATATAGAGAGAGACAGAAAGAGACAGAGAGAACCACAGAGAGAGACAGAGAGAGAGACAGAGAGAGACAGAGAGAAACACAGAGAGAGACAGAGAGAGACACAGAGAGAGACATGGAGAGACACAGAGAGACACAGAGAGAGACAGAGACAGACAGAGAGAGACAGAGAGAGACAGAGAGAGACACAAAGAGAGACAGAGAGAGACACAGAGAGAGACACAGAGAGAGACAGAGAGAGACAGACAGAGACAGAGAGAGACACAGAGAGAGAGACAGAGATAGAGACAGAGAGAGACAGAGAGAGAGACATAGATACAGAAAAGAGACAAAGAGAAAGAGACAAAGAGAGATAGAGAAAGACAGAGAGAGACAGAGAGAGAGATGTAGAGAGACAGAGACAGACAGAGAGAGACAGTGAGAGACAGAGAGAGACACAAAGAGAGACAGAGAGAGACACAGAGAGAGACAGAGACACAGAGAGAGACAGAGAGAGAGATACAAGAGAGAGAGACAGAGAGAGACAGAGAGAGAGAGACAGAGAGAGACCGAGAGAGAGACAGAGAGAGACAGAGATAGTCAGAGAGAGACAGAGATAGACAGAGAGAGAGACATAGATACAGAAAAGAGACAAAGAGAAAGAGACAAAGAGAGACAGAGAAAGACAGAGAGAGACAGAGAGAGAGATGTAGAGAGACAGAGAGAGACACAGAGAGAGACAGATATAGAGACAGAGAGAGACAGAGAAAGACACAGAGAGAAACACAGAGAGACAGAGAGACAGAGAGAGACAGAGAGAGACACAGAGATGACAGAGACATACAGAGAGAGACAAAGAGTAGGGAGAGACAGAGAGAGACAGAGAGAAACAGAGAGAGACAGAGAGAGAGAGACACAGAGAGAGAAAGAAAGAGACAGATAGAGACAGAGTGAGACAAAGAAAGACAGAGAGAGAGACTGAGAGATATATAGAGAGAGACAGAAAGAGACAGAAACAGACAGAGAGACAGAGAGAAACAGAGAGATACAGAGAGAGAGACAGAGAGAGACAGAGAGAGACAGTGAGAGACAGAGAGAGACACAAAGAGAGACAGAGAGAGACACAGAGAGAGGCACAGAGAGAGACAGAGAGAAACAGACAGAGACAGAGAGAGACACAGAGAGAGAGACAGAGATAGAGACAGAGAGAGACAGAGAGAGAGACAGAGAGAGACTCAGAGAGATAGAGATAGAGACAGAGAGACACGGGGAGAGACACTGGGAGAAACAGAGAGAGACAGAGAGAGAGACAGAGACAAAGAGAATGACTGAGAAATACAGAGAGAGACACAGAGAGAGAGACAAAGAGAGAAACAGAGAGAAAGACAGAGACAGAGAGAGACAGAGAGAGATACAGAGAGAGACACAGAGATAGACAGAGGAATAGACAGAGTAAGAGAAAGAGAGAGACAGAGAGAGAGACAGAGTGAGACAGAAAAGAGACAGAGAGAGAGACAGAGACAGACAGAAAGAGACAGAGAGAGACAGATAGTGAGACAAAGAGAGATGAGAGACACAGAGAGAGACAGAGAGAGACAGAGAGAGACAGAGAGAGAGACAGAGAGCAACAAAGAAAGAAACAGAGATAGACGGAGAGAGATTGAGAGAGACATAGAGAGAGACAGAGAGAGACAGAGAGAGACAGAGAGACAAAGAGAGACAGATATAGACAAAGATAGAGAGAGAGATACAGAGAGAGACAGAGAGAGACAGAGAGAGACACAGAGTGAGACACAGAGAGAGACAGATAGAGACAGAGACAGACAGAGAGAGACAGAGAGAGACAGAGAGAGAGACAGACAGAGACAGAGAGAGAGATACAGAGAGAGACACAGAAAGAGACAGAGGGAGAGACAGAGAAAGAGAAAGAGAGAGACAGAGAGAGACAGAAATGAGACAGAGAGAGAGACAGAGAGAGAAACACAGAGACACAGAGAGAGACAGAGAGAGAGACAGAGAGAGACAAGAGAGACAGAGTGAGACACAGAGAGCAAAAGAGAGAGACAGAGAGTTACACAAAGAGAGCATAGAGATAAAGAGAGACAAAGAGAGAAGAGAGACAGAGAGAGACACAGAGAAACAGAGAGAGACAGAGAGAGTGAGACAGAGAGAGACACAAAGAGAGACAGAGAAAGAAAGTGTGAGACAGAGAAAGACAGAGAAGGACAGATTGAGAGAAAGAAAAGGAGACAGACACAGAGAGAGAGAGAGACCGAGACAGCGTGAGAGAGACTGAGAGAGACAGAGAGATACTGAGAGAGACAAAGAGAGACAGAGAGAGACAGAAAAGAGACAAAGGGAGAGAGACAGAGAAAGACAGAGAGAGACAGAGAGACAAAGAGAGAGACAGAGAGAGAGAGACAGAGACAGAGACAGAGAGAGACAGAGAGAGAAACAGAGAGAGACAGAGAGAGACACAGAGAGAGACAGAGATAGAGAGAGACACATAGAGACACAGAGAGAGACAGAGAGAGACACAGAGAGAGACATGGAGAGACACAGAGAGACACAGAGAGAGACAGAGACAGACAGAGAGAGACAGTGAGAGACAGAGAGAGACACAAAGAGAGACAGAGACAGACACAGAGAGAGACACTGAGAGAGACAGAGAGAGACAGACAGAGACAGAGAGAGACACACAGAGAGAGACAGAGATAGAGACAGAGAGAGACAGAGAGAGAGACAGAGAGAGACTCAGAGAGATAGAGATAGAGACAGAGAGAGACGGGGAGAGACACTGGGAGAAACAGAGAGAGACAGAGAGAGAGACAGAGAGAGGCAGAAATAGAGATAGAGAGAGACAGAGAGAGAGACAGAGACAAAGAGAATGACTGAGAAATACAGAGAGAGACACAGAGAGAGAGACAGAGACAGACAGAGACAGAGAGAGATACAGTGAGGGACACAGAGATAGACAGAGGGAGAGACAGAGAAAGAGAAAGAGAGAGACAGAGAGAGAGACAGAGAGAGACAGAAAAGAGACAGAGAGAGACAGAGAGAGACAGAGAGAGACAGAGAGAGACAGATAGTGAGACAAAGAGAGATGAGAGAGACAGAGAGAGACAGAGAAAGAAAGAGAGAGACAGAGAGAGAGACAGAGAGCGACAAAGAAAGAAAGAGAGATAGACGGAGAGAGACAGAGAGAGAGACAGAAAGAGACAGAGAGAGACACAGAGAGAGACAGAGAGAGACACAGAGAGAGACAGAGAGAGAGATACAAGAGAGAGAGACAGAGAGAGACAGAGAGAGAGAGACAGAGAGAGACCGAGAGAGAGACAGAGAGAGAGACAGAGAGAGACAGAGATAGTCAGAGAGAGACAGAGATAGACAGAGAGAGAGACATAGATACAGAAAAGAGACATAGAGAAAGAGACAAAGAGAGACAGAGAAAGACAGAGAGAGACAGAGAGAGATGTAGAGAGACAGAGAGAGACACAGAGAGAGACAGATATATGGACAGAGAGAGACAGAGAAAGACACAGAGAGACAGAGAGACAGAGAGACAGAGAGAGACAGAGAGAGAGACACAGAGATGACAGAGACATAAAGAGAGAGACAAAGAGAGTAGAGAGAGTCAGAGAGAGACAGAGAGAAACAGAGAGAGACAGAGAGAGAGACACAGAGAGAGAAAGAAAGAGACAGATAGAGACAGAGTGAGACAAAGAAAGTCACAGAGACTGAGAGATATATAGAGAGAGACAGAAAGAGACAGAAACAGACAGAGAGACAGAGAGAAACAGAGAGATACAGAGAGAGAGAGACAGAGAGAGACACAGAGAGAGACAGAGAGAAACACAGAGAGAGACAGAGAGAAACACAGAGAGAGACATTGAGAGACACAGAGAGACACAGAGAGAGACAGAGAGAGACAAGACAAAGGGAGTGACTGAGAAAGACAGAGAGAGAGACAGAGAGAGAGGAAGAGATAGACAGAGATAGAGACAAAGAGACACAGAGAGAGACAGAGAGAGACAGAGAGAGGAGAGAGACACAGAGAGACACAGAGAGAGACAGAGAGAGACAGAGAGAGAGAGAGACAGAGAGAGAGAGACAAGATAGACAGAGATAGAGAGAAAGAAACAGAGAGAGAGACAGAGACAGAAACAGAGAGAGACTGAGAGAGACACAGAGAGAGACAGAGAGAGACACAGAGAGACACAGAGAGAGACAGAGAGAGAGAGAGACAGAGAGAGAGAGACAGAGATAGACAGAGATAGAGAGAAAGAGACACAGAGAGAGACAGAGAGAGACAGAGAAAGAAGGAGAGAGTAAGAGATAGAGACAGAGAGAGACAGAGAGAGAGACAGAGAGAGAAACAGAGAGAGACAGAGAGAGACAGAGATAGAGAGTGAGACACAGGGAGAAACACAGAGAGACAAGGCTAGACAGAGAGATACACAGAAAGAGACAGAGAGAGACATAGAGACAGAGAAAGACAGGGAGAGACAGAGAGAGAGACAGAGAGAGATAGAGATAGAGACAGAGAGACACAGAGAGATAGACAAAGAGAGACACAGAGAGAGACAGAGATAGAGACAGAGAGAGACACAGAGAGAGACAGCGAAAGAGACAGAGAGAGACAGAGAGAGAGACAGAGAGAGACACAGAGAGAGACATAGATATAGAGAGAGACAGATACAGAGACAGAGAGAGACAGAGAGAGACTCAGAGAGAGTAAGAGAGAGACAGAGAGAGAGACAGAGGGAGAAAGAAAGAGAGACAGAGACAAAGAGAGTGAATGAGAGAGACAGAGAGAGACAGAGAGAGAGACAGAGATAGACCGAGAGAGAGACAAAGAGAGAGAGACAGAGAGAGACAGAGATAGTCAGAGAGAGAGACAGAGATAGACAGAGAGAGAGACAGAGAGAGACAGAGAGAGACACAGAGAGAGACATGGAGAGACACAGAGAGACACAGAGAGAGACAGAGACAGACAGAGAGAGACAGTGAGAGACAGAGAGAGACACAAAGAGAGACAGAGAGAGACACAGAGAGAGACAGACAGAGACAGAGAGAGACACAGAGAGAGACAGAGATAAAGACAGAGAGTGACACAGAGAGAGACAGAGACAGACAGAGAGAGACAGTGAGAGACAGAGAGAGACACAAAGAGAGACAGAGAGAGACACAGAGAGAGACAGAGAGAGACACAGAGAGAGACAGAGAGAGAGATACAAGAGAGAGAGACAGAGAGAGACAGAGAGAGAGAGACAGAGAGAGACCGAGAGAGAGACAGAGAGAGACAGAGATAGTCAGAAAGAGACAGAGATAGACAGAGAGAGAGACATAGATACAGAAAAGAGACAAAGAGAAAGAGACAAAGAGAGACAGAGAAAGACAGAGAGAGACAGAGAGAGAGATGTAGAGAGACAGAGAGAGACACAGAGAGAGACAGATATAGAGACAGAGAGAGACAGAGAAAGACACAGAGAGAAACACAGAGAGACAGAGAGACAGAGAGAGACAGAGAGAGACACAGAGATGACAGAGACATACAGAGAGAGACAAAGAGTAGAGAGAGACAGAGAGAGACAGAGAGAAACAGAGAGAGACAGAGAGAGAGACACAGAGAGAGAAAGAAAGAGACAGATAGAGACAGAGTGAGACAAAGAAAGACAGAGAGAGAGACTGAGAGATATATAGAGAGAGACAGAAAGAGACAGAAACAGACAGAGAGACAGAGAGAAACAGAGAGATACAGAGAGAGAGACAGAGAGAGACAGAGAGAGACAGTGAGAGACAGAGAGAGACACAAAGAGAGACAGAGAGAGACACAGAGAGAGGCACAGAGAGAGACAGAGAGAAACAGACAGAGACAGAGAGAGACACAGAGAGAGAGACAGAGATAGAGACAGAGAGAGACAGAGAGAGAGACAGAGAGAGACTCAGAGAGATAGAGATAGAGACAGAGAGACACGGGGAGAGACACTGGGAGAAACAGAGAGAGACAGAGAGAGAGACAGAGACAAAGAGAATGACTGAGAAATACAGAGAGAGACACAGAGAGAGAGACAAAGAGAGAAACAGAGAGAAAGACAGAGACAGAGAGAGACAGAGAGAGATACAGAGAGAGACACAGAGATAGACAGAGGAAGAGACAGAGTAAGAGAAAGAGAGAGACAGAGAGAGAGACAGAGTGAGACAGAAAAGAGACAGAGAGAGAGACAGAGACAGACAGAAAGAGACACAGAGAGACAGATAGTGAGACAAAGAGAGATGAGAGACACAGAGAGAGACAGAGAGAGACAGAGAGAGACAGAGAGAGAGACAGAGAGCAACAAAGAAAGAAACAGAGATAGACGGAGAGAGATTGAGAGAGACAGAGAGAGAGACAGAGACAGAGAGAGACAGAGAGACAAAGAGAGACAGATATAGACAAAGATAGAGAGAGAGATACAGAGAGAGACAGAGAGAGACAGAGAGAGACACAGAGTGAGACACAGAGAGAGACAGATAGAGACAGAGACAGACAGAGAGAGACAGAGAGAGACAGAGAGAGAGACAGACAGAGACAGAGAGAGAGATACAGAGAGAGACACAGAAAGAGACAGAGGGAGAGACAGAGAAAGAGAAAGAGAGAGACAGAGAGAGACAGAAATGAGACAGAGAGAGAGACAGAGAGAGAAACACAGAGACACAGAGAGAGACAGAGAGAGAGACAGAGAGAGACAAGAGAGACAGAGAGAGACAGAGTGAGACACAGAGAGCAAAAGAGAGAGACAGAGAGTTACACAAAGAGAGCATAGAGATAAAGAGAGACAAAGAGAGAAGAGAGACAGAGAGAGACACAGAGAAACAGAGAGAGACAGAGAGAGTGAGACAGAGAGAGACACAAAGAGAGACAGAGAAAGAAAGTGTGAGACAGAGAAAGACAGAGAAGGACAGATTGAGAGAAAGAAAAGGAGACAGACACAGAGAGAGAGAGAGACCGAGACAGCGTGAGAGAGACTGAGAGAGACAGAGAGATACTGAGAGAGACAAAGAGAGACAGAGAGAGACAGAAAAGAGACAAAGGGAGAGAGACAGAGAAAGACAGAGAGAGACAGAGAGACAAAGAGAGAGACAGAGAGAGAGAGACAGAGACAGAGACAGAGAGAGACAGAGAGAGAAACAGAGAGAGACAGAGAGAGACACAGAGAGAGACATGGAGAGACACAGAGAGACACAGAGAGAGACAGAGACAGACAGAGAGAGACAGTGAGAGACAGAGAGAGACACAAAGAGAGACAGAGACAGACACAGAGAGAGACACTGAGAGAGACAGAGAGAGACAGACAGAGACAGAGAGAGACACACAGAGAGAGACAGAGATAGAGACAGAGAGAGACAGAGAGAGAGACAGAGAGAGACTCAGAGAGATAGAGATAGAGACAGAGAGAGACGGGGAGAGACACTGGGAGAAACAGAGAGAGACAGAGAGAGAGACAGAGAGAGGCAGAAATAGAGATAGAGAGAGACAGAGAGAGAGACAGAGACAAAGAGAATGACTGAGAAATACAGAGAGAGACACAGAGAGAGAGACAGAGACAGACAGAGACAGAGAGAGATACAGTGAGGGACACAGAGATAGACAGAGGGAGAGACAGAGAAAGAGAAAGAGAGAGACAGAGAGAGAGACAGAGAGAGACAGAAAAGAGACAGAGAGAGACAGAGAGAGACAGAGAGAGACAGAGAGAGACAGATAGTGAGACAAAGAGATGAGAGAGACAGAGAGAGACAGAGAAAGAAAGAGAGAGACAGAGAGAGAGACAGAGAGCGACAAAGAAAGAAACAGAGATAGACGGAGAGAGACAGAGAGAGAGACAGAAAGAGACAGAGAGAGACACAGAGAGAGACAGAGAGAGACACAGAGAGAGACAGAGAGAGAGATACAAGAGAGAGAGACAGAGAGAGACAGAGAGAGAGAGACAGAGAGAGACCGAGAGAGAGACAGAGAGAGAGACAGAGAGAGACAGAGATAGTCAGAGAGAGACAGAGATAGACAGAGAGAGAGACATAGATACAGAAAAGAGACATAGAGAAAGAGACAAAGAGAGACAGAGAAAGACAGAGAGAGACAGAGAGAGATGTAGAGAGACAGAGAGAGACAGATATATGGACAGAGAGAGACAGAGAAAGACACAGAGAGACAGAGAGACAGAGAGACAGAGAGAGACAGAGAGAGAGACACAGAGATGACAGAGACATAAAGAGAGAGACAAAGAGAGTAGAGAGAGTCAGAGAGAGACAGAGAGAAACAGAGAGAGACAGAGAGAGAGAGACACAGAGAGAGAAAGAAAGAGACAGATAGAGACAGAGTGAGACAAAGAAAGACACAGAGAGAGACTGAGAGATATATAGAGAGAGACAGAAAGAGACAGAAACAGACAGAGAGACAGAGAGAAACAGAGAGATACAGAGAGAGAGACAGAGAGACACAGAGAGAGACAGAGAGAAACACAGAGAGAGACAGAGAGAAACACAGAGAGAGACATTGAGAGACACAGAGAGACATAGAGAGAGACAGAGAGAGACAGAGACAGACAGAGAGAGACAGTGAGAGACAGAGAGAGACACAAAGAGAGACAGAGAGAGACACAGAGAGAGACAGAGAGAAACAGACAGAGACAGAGAGAGACACAGAGAGAGAGACAGAGATAGAGACAGAGAGAGACAGAGAGAGAGACAGAGAGAGACGGGGAGAGATAGAGATAGAGACAGAGAGAGACGGGGAGAGACACTGGGAGAAACAGAGAGAGACAGAGAGAGAGACAGAGACAAATAGAATGACTGAGAAATACAGAGAGAGACACAGAGAGAGAGACAGAGAGAGACAAAGAGAGAAACAGAGAGAAAGACAGAGACAGAGAGAGACAGAGAGAGATACAGAGAGAGACACAGAGATAGACAGAGGGAGAGACAGAGAAAGAGAAAGAGAGAGACAGAGAGAGAGACAGAGAGAGACAGAGAGAGACAGAGAGAGAGACAGAGACAGACAGAAAGAGACAGAGAGAGACAGATAGTGAGACAAAGAGAGATGAGAGAGACAGAGAGAGACAGAGAGAGACACAGAGAGACACAGAGAGAGACAGAGAGAGACACAGAGAAACACAGAGAGAGACAGAGAGAGAGAGAGACAGAGAGAGAGAGACAGAGATAGACAGAGATAGAGAGAAAGAGACACAGAGAGAGACAGAGAGAGACAGAGAAAGAAGGAGAGAGTAAGAGATAGAGACAGAGAGAGACAGAGAGAGACAGAGAGAGAAACAGAGAGAGACAGAGAGAGACAGAGATAGAGAGTGAGACACAGGGAGAAACACAGAGAGACAAGGCTAGACAGAGAGATACACAGAAAGAGACAGAGAGAGACATAGAGACAGAGAAAGACAGGGAGAGACAGAGAGAGAGACAGAGAGAGATAGAGATAGAGACAGAGAGACACAGAGAGATAGACAGAGAGAGACACAGAGAGAGACAGAGATAGAGACAGAGAGAGACACAGAGAGAGACAGCGAAAGAGACAGAGAGACAGAGAGAGAGACAGAGAGAGACACAGAGAGAGACATAGATATATAGAGAGAGACAGAGAGAGACAGAGACAGACAGAGAGAGACAGTGAGAGACAGAGAGAGACACAAAGAGAGACAGAGAGAGACACAGAGAGAGACAGAGACACAGAGAGAGACAGAGAGAGAGATACAAGAGAGAGAGACAGAGAGAGACAGAGAGAGAGAGACAGAGAGAGACCGAGAGAGAGACAGAGAGAGACAGAGATAGTCAGAGAGAGACAGAGATAGACAGAGAGAGACATAGATACATAAAAGAGACAAAGAGAAAGAGACAAAGAGAGACATAGAAAGACAGAGAGAGACAGAGTGAGAGATGTAGAGAGACAGAGAGAGACAGAGAGAGATAGAGATAAAGACAGAGAGACACAGAGAGATAGACAGAGAGAGACACAGAGAGAGACAGAGATAGAGACAGAGAGATATATAGAGAGAGACAGAAAGAGACAGAGAGAACCACAGAGAGAGACAGAGAGAGAGACAGAGAGAGACAGAGAGAAACACAGAGAGAGACAGAGAGAGACACAGAGAGAGACATGGAGAGACACAGAGAGACACAGAGAGAGACAGAGACAGACAGAGAGAGACAGAGAGAGACAGAGAGAGACACAAAGAGAGACAGAGAGAGACACAGAGAGAGACACAGAGAGAGACAGAGAGAGACAGACAGAGACAGAGAGAGACACAGAGAGAGAGACAGAGATAGAGACAGAGAGAGACAGAGAGAGAGACATAGATACAGAAAAGAGACAAAGAGAAAGAGACAAAGAGAGATAGAGAAAGACAGAGAGAGACAGAGAGAGAGATGTAGAGAGACAGAGACAGACAGAGAGAGACAGTGAGAGACAGAGAGAGACACAAAGAGAGACAGAGAGAGACACAGAGAGAGACAGAGACACAGAGAGAGACAGAGAGAGAGATACAAGAGAGAGAGACAGAGAGAGACAGAGAGAGAGAGACAGAGAGAGACCGAGAGAGAGACAGAGAGAGACAGAGATAGTCAGAGAGAGACAGAGATAGACAGAGAGAGAGACATAGATACAGAAAAGAGACAAAGAGAAAGAGACAAAGAGAGACAGAGAAAGACAGAGAGAGACAGAGAGAGAGATGTAGAGAGACAGAGAGAGACACAGAGAGAGACAGATATAGAGACAGAGAGAGACAGAGAAAGACACAGAGAGAAACACAGAGAGACAGAGAGACAGAGAGAGACAGAGAGAGACACAGAGATGACAGAGACATACAGAGAGAGACAAAGAGTAGGGAGAGACAGAGAGAGACAGAGAGAAACAGAGAGAGACAGAGAGAGAGAGACACAGAGAGAGAAAGAAAGAGACAGATAGAGACAGAGTGAGACAAAGAAAGACAGAGAGAGAGACTGAGAGATATATAGAGAGAGACAGAAAGAGACAGAAACAGACAGAGAGACAGAGAGAAACAGAGAGATACAGAGAGAGAGACAGAGAGAGACAGAGAGAGACAGTGAGAGACAGAGAGAGACACAAAGAGAGACAGAGAGAGACACAGAGAGAGGCACAGAGAGAGACAGAGAGAAACAGACAGAGACAGAGAGAGACACAGAGAGAGAGACAGAGATAGAGACAGAGAGAGACAGAGAGAGAGACAGAGAGAGACTCAGAGAGATAGAGATAGAGACAGAGAGACACGGGGAGAGACACTGGGAGAAACAGAGAGAGACAGAGAGAGAGACAGAGACAAAGAGAATGACTGAGAAATACAGAGAGAGACACAGAGAGAGAGACAAAGAGAGAAACAGGGAGAAAGACAGAGACAGAGAGAGACAGAGAGAGATACAGAGAGAGACACAGAGATAGACAGAGGAATAGACAGAGTAAGAGAAAGAGAGAGACAGAGAGAGAGACAGAGTGAGACAGAAAAGAGACAGAGAGAGAGACAGAGACAGACAGAAAGAGACAGAGAGAGACAGATAGTGAGACAAAGAGAGATGAGAGACACAGAGAGAGACAGAGAGAGAGACAGAGAGCAACAAAGAAAGAAACAGAGATAGACGGAGAGAGATTGAGAGAGACATAGAGAGAGACAGAGAGAGACAGAGAGAGACAGAGAGACAAAGAGAGACAGATATAGACAAAGATAGAGAGAGAGATACAGAGAGAGACAGAGAGAGACAGAGAGAGACACAGAGTGAGACACAGAGAGAGACAGATAGAGACAGAGACAGACAGAGAGAGACAGAGAGAGACAGAGAGAGAGACAGACAGAGACAGAGAGAGAGATACAGAGAGAGACACAGAAAGAGACAGAGGGAGAGACAGAGAAAGAGAAAGAGAGAGACAGAGAGAGACAGAAATGAGACAGAGAGAGAGACAGAGAGAGAAACACAGAGACACAGAGAGAGACAGAGAGAGAGACAGAGAGAGACAAGAGAGACAGAGTGAGACACAGAGAGCAAAAGAGAGAGACAGAGAGTTACACAAAGAGAGCATAGAGATAAAGAGAGACAAAGAGAGAAGAGAGACAGAGAGAGACACAGAGAAACAGAGAGAGACAGAGAGAGTGAGACAGAGAGAGACACAAAGAGAGACAGAGAAAGAAAGTGTGAGACAGAGAAAGACAGAGAAGGACAGATTGAGAGAAAGAAAAGGAGACAGACACAGAGAGAGAGAGAGACCGAGACAGCGTGAGAGAGACTGAGAGAGACAGAGAGATACTGAGAGAGACAAAGAGAGACAGAGAGAGACAGAAAAGAGACAAAGGGAGAGAGACAGAGAAAGACAGAGAGAGACAGAGAGACAAAGAGAGAGACAGAGAGAGAGAGACAGAGACAGAGACAGAGAGAGACAGAGAGAGAAACAGAGAGAGACAGAGAGAGACACAGAGAGAGACAGAGATAGAGAGAGACACATAGAGACACAGAGAGAGACAGAGAGAGACACAGAGAGAGACATGGAGAGACACAGAGAGACACAGAGAGAGACAGAGACAGACAGAGAGAGACAGTGAGAGACAGAGAGAGACACAAAGAGAGACAGAGACAGACACAGAGAGAGACACTGAGAGAGACAGAGAGAGACAGACAGAGACAGAGAGAGACACACAGAGAGAGACAGAGATAGAGACAGAGAGAGACAGAGAGAGAGACAGAGAGAGACTCAGAGAGATAGAGATAGAGACAGAGAGAGACGGGGAGAGACACTGGGAGAAACAGAGAGAGACAGAGAGAGAGACAGAGAGAGGCAGAAATAGAGATAGAGAGAGACAGAGAGAGAGACAGAGACAAAGAGAATGACTGAGAAATACAGAGAGAGACACAGAGAGAGAGACAGAGACAGACAGAGACAGAGAGAGATACAGTGAGGGACACAGAGATAGACAGAGGGAGAGACAGAGAAAGAGAAAGAGAGAGACAGAGAGAGAGACAGAGAGAGACAGAAAAGAGACAGAGAGAGACAGAGAGAGACAGAGAGAGACAGAGAGAGACAGATAGTGAGACAAAGAGAGATGAGAGAGACAGAGAGAGACAGAGAAAGAAAGAGAGAGACAGAGAGAGAGACAGAGAGCGACAAAGAAAGAAAGAGAGATAGACGGAGAGAGACAGAGAGAGAGACAGAAAGAGACAGAGAGAGACACAGAGAGAGACAGAGAGAGACACAGAGAGAGACAGAGAGAGAGATACAAGAGAGAGAGACAGAGAGAGACAGAGAGAGAGAGACAGAGAGAGACCGAGAGAGAGACAGAGAGAGAGACAGAGAGAGACAGAGATAGTCAGAGAGAGACAGAGATAGACAGAGAGAGAGACATAGATACAGAAAAGAGACATAGAGAAAGAGACAAAGAGAGACAGAGAAAGACAGAGAGAGACAGAGAGAGATGTAGAGAGACAGAGAGAGACACAGAGAGAGACAGATATATGGACAGAGAGAGACAGAGAAAGACACAGAGAGACAGAGAGACAGAGAGACAGAGAGAGACAGAGAGAGAGACACAGAGATGACAGAGACATAAAGAGAGAGACAAAGAGAGTAGAGAGAGTCAGAGAAACAGAGAGAGACAGAGAGAGAGAGACACAGAGAGAGAAAGAAAGAGACAGATAGAGACAGAGTGAGACAAAGAAAGACACAGAGAGAGACTGAGAGATATATAGAGAGAGACAGAAAGAGACAGAAACAGACAGAGAGACAGAGAGAAACAGAGAGATACAGAGAGAGAGACAGAGAGAGACAGAGAGAGACAGAGAGAAACACAGAGAGAGACAGAGAGAAACACAGAGAGAGACATTGAGAGACACAGAGAGACATAGAGAGAGACAGAGAGAGACAGAGACAGACAGAGAGAGACAGTGAGAGACAGAGAGAGACACAAAGAGAGACAGAGAGAGACACAGAGAGAGACACAGAGAGAGACAGAGAGAAACAGACAGAGACAGAGAGAGACACAGAGAGAGAGACAGAGATAGAGACAGAGAGAGACAGAGAGAGAGACAGAGAGAGACGGGGAGAGATAGAGATAGAGACAGAGAGAGACGGGGAGAGACACTGGGAGAAACAGAGAGAGACAGAGAGAGAGACAGAGACAAATAGAATGACTGAGAAATACAGAGAGAGACACAGAGAGAGAGACAGAGAGAGACAAAGAGAGAAACAGAGAGAAAGACAGAGACAGAGAGAGACAGAGAGAGATACAGAGAGAGACACAGAGATAGACAGAGGGAGAGACAGAGAAAGAGAAAGAGAGAGACAGAGAGAGAGACAGAGAGAGACAGAGAGAGACAGAGAGAGAGACAGAGACAGACAGAAAGAGACAGAGAGAGACAGATAGTGAGACAAAGAGAGATGAGAGAGACAGAGAGAGACAGAGAGAGACACAGAGAGACACAGAGAGAGACAGAGAGAGACACAGAGAGACACAGAGAGAGACAGAGAGAGAGAGAGACAGAGAGAGAGAGACAGAGATAGACAGAGATAGAGAGAAAGAGACACAGAGAGAGACAGAGAGAGACAGAGAAAGAAGGAGAGAATAAGAGATAGAGACAGAGAGAGACAGAGAGAGACAGAGAGAGAAACAGAGAGAGACAGAGAGAGACAGAGATAGAGAGTGAGACACAGGGAGAAACACAGAGAGACAAGGCTAGACAGAGAGATACACAGAAAGAGACAGAGAGAGACATAGAGACAGAGAAAGACAGGGAGAGACAGAGAGAGAGACAGAGAGAGATAGAGATAGAGACAGAGAGACACAGAGAGATAGACAGAGAGAGACACAGAGAGAGACAGAGATAGAGACAGAGAGAGACACAGAGAGAGACAGCGAAAGAGACAGAGAGAGACAGAGAGAGAGACAGAGAGAGACACAGAGAGAGACATAGATATATAGAGAGAGACAGATACAGAGACAGAGAGAGACAGAGAGAGACTCAGAGAGAGTAAGAGAGAGACAGAGAGAGAGACAGAGGGAGAAAGAAAGAGAGACAGAGACAAAGAGAGTGAATGAGAGAGACAGAGAGAGAGACAGAGATAGACCGAGAGAGAGACAAAGAGAGAGAGACAGAGAGAGACAGAGATAGTCAGAGAGAGAGACAGAGATAGACAGAGAGAGAGACAGAGATACAGAAAAGAGACAAAGAGAAAGAGACAAAGAGAGACATAGAAAGACAGAGAGAGAGATGTAGAGAGACAGAGAGAGACACAGAGAGATAGAGATAGAGACAGAGAGACACAGAGAGATAGACAGAGAGAGACACAGAGAGAGACAGAGATAGAGACAGAGAGATATAGAGAGAGAGACAGAAAGAGACAGAAACAGACAGAGAGACAGAGAGAAACAGAGAGATACAGAGAGAGAGACAGAGAGAGACAGAGAGAAACACAGAGAGAGACAGAGAGAGACACAGAGAGAGACATGGAGAGACACAGAGAGACACAGAGAGAGACAGAGACAGACAGAGAGAGACAGTGAGAGACAGAGAGAGACACAAAGAGAGACAGAGAGAGACACAGAGAGAGACAGAGACACAGAGAGAGACAGAGAGAGAGATACAAGAGAGAGAGACAGAGAGAGACAGAGAGAGAGAGACAGAGAGAGACCGAGAGAGAGACAGAGAGAGACAGAGATAGTCAGAGAGAGACAGAGATAGACAGAGAGAGAGACATAGATACATAAAAGAGACAAAGAGAAAGAGACAAAGAGAGACATAGAAAGACAGAGAGAGACAGAGTGAGAGATGTAGAGAGACAGAGAGAGACAGAGAGAGATAGAGATAAAGACAGAGAGACACAGAGAGATAGACAGAGAGAGACACAGAGAGAGACAGAGATAGAGACAGAGAGATATATAGAGAGAGACAGAAAGAGACAGAGAGAACCACAGAGAGAGACAGAGAGAGAGACAGAGAGAGACAGAGAGAAACACAGAGAGAGACAGAGAGAGACACAGAGAGAGACATGGAGAGACACAGAGAGACACAGAGAGAGACAGAGACAGACAGAGAGAGACAGAGAGAGACACAAAGAGAGACAGAGAGAGACACAGAGAGAGACACAGAGAGAGACAGAGAGAGACAGACAGAGACAGAGAGAGACACAGAGAGAGAGACAGAGATAGAGACAGAGAGAGACAGAGAGAGAGACATAGATACAGAAAAGAGACAAAGAGAAAGAGACAAAGAGAGATAGAGAAAGACAGAGAGAGACAGAGAGAGAGATGTAGAGAGACAGAGACAGACAGAGAGAGACAGTGAGAGACAGAGAGAGACACAAAGAGAGACAGAGAGAGACACAGAGAGAGACAGAGACACAGAGAGAGACAGAGAGAGAGATACAAGAGAGAGAGACAGAGAGAGACAGAGAGAGAGAGACAGAGAGAGACCGAGAGAGAGACAGAGAGAGACAGAGATAGTCAGAGAGAGACAGAGATAGACAGAGAGAGAGACATAGATACAGAAAAGAGACAAAGAGAAAGAGACAAAGAGAGACATAGAAAGACAGAGAGAGACAGAGAGAGAGATGTAGAGAGACAGAGAGAGACACAGAGAGAGACAGATATAGAGACAGAGAGAGACAGAGAAAGACACAGAGAGAAACACAGAGAGACAGAGAGACAGAGAGAGACAGAGAGAGACACAGAGATGACAGAGACATACAGAGAGAGACAAAGAGTAGGGAGAGACAGAGAGAGACAGAGAGAAACAGAGAGAGACAGAGAGAGAGAGACACAGAGAGAGAAAGAAAGAGACAGATAGAGACAGAGTGAGACAAAGAAAGACAGAGAGAGAGACTGAGAGATATATAGACAGAGACAGAAAGAGACAGAAACAGACAGAGAGACAGAGAGAAACAGAGAGATACAGAGAGAGAGACAGAGAGAGACAGAGAGAGACACAGAGAGAGACAGAGAGAAACACAGAGAGAGACAGAGAGAAACACAGAGAGAGACATTGAGAGACACAGAGAGACACAGAGAGACACAGAGAGAGACAGAGAGAGACAGAGAGAGACAGAGAGAGACAGTGAGAGACAGAGAGAGACACAAAGAGAGACAGAGAGAGACACAGAGAGAGACACAGAGAGTGACAGAGAGAAACAGACAGAGACAGAGAGAGACACAGAGAGAGAGACAGAGATAGAGACAGAGAGAGACAGAGAGAGAGACAGAGAGAGACTCAGAGAGATAGAGATAGAGACAGAGAGACACGGGGAGAGACACTGGGAGAAACAGAGAGAGACAGAGAGAGAGACAGAGACAAAGAGAATGACTGAGAAATACAGAGAGAGACACAGAGAGAGAGAGACAAAGAGAGAAACAGTGAGAAAGACAGAGACAGAGAGAGACAGAGAGAGATACAGAGAGAGACACAGAGATAGACAGAGAGAGAGACAGAGACAGACAGAAAGAGACAGAGAGAGACAGATAGTGAGACAAAGAGAGATGAGAGACACAGAGAGAGACAGAGAGAGACAGAGAGAGACAGAGAGAGAGACAGAGAGCAACAAAGAAAGAAACAGAGATAGACGGAGAGAGACAGAGAGAGACAGAGAGAGAGACAGAGAGAGACAGAGAGAGACAGAGAGACAAAGAGAGACAGATATAGACAAAGATAGAGAGAGAGATACAGAGAGAGACAGAGAGAGACAGAGAGAGACACAGAGAGAGACACAGAGAGAGACAGATAGAGACAGAGACAGACAGAGAGAGACAGAGAGAGACAGAGAGAGAGATACAGAGAGAGACACAGAAAGAGACAGAGGGAGAGACAGAGAAAGAGAAAGAGAGAGACAGAGAGAGACAGAAATGAGACAGAGAGAGAGACAGAGAGAGAAACACAGAGACACAGAGAGAGACAGAGAGTGAGACAGAGAGAGACAAGAGAGACAGAGAGAGACAGAGAGAGACAGAGTGAGACACAGAGAGCAAAAGAGAGAGACAGAGAGTTACACAAAGAGAGCATAGAGATAAAGAGAGACAAAGAGAGAAGAGAGACAGAGAGAGACACAGAGAAACAGAGAGAGACAGAGAGAGTGAGACAGAGAGAGACACAAAGAGAGACAGAGAAAGAAAGAGTGAGACAGAGAAAGACAGAGAAGGACAGATTGAGAGAAAGAAAAGGAGACAGACACAGAGAGAGAGAGAGACCGAGACAGCGTGAGAGAGACTGAGAGAGACAGAGAGATACTGAGAGAGACAAAGAGAGACAGAGAGAGACAGAAAAGAGACAAAGGGAGAGAGACAGAGAAAGACAGAGAGAGACAGAGAGACAAAGAGAGAGACAGAGAGAGAGAGACAGAGACAGAGACAGAGAGAGACAGGGAGAGAAACAGAGAGAGACAGAGAGAGACACAGAGAGAGACAGAGATAGAGAGAGACACATAGAGACACAGAGAGAGACAGAGAGAGACACAGAGAGAGACATGGAGAGACACAGAGAGACACAGAGAGAGACAGAGACAGACAGAGAGAGACAGTGAGAGACAGAGAGAGACACAAAGAGAGACAGAGACAGACACAGAGAGAGACACTGAGAGAGACAGAGAGAGACAGACAGAGACAGAGAGAGACACACAGAGAGAGACAGAGATAGAGACAGAGAGAGACAGAGAGAGAGACAGAGAGAGACTCAGAGAGATAGAGATAGAGACAGAGAGAGACGGGGAGAGACACTGGGAGAAACAGAGAGAGACAGAGAGAGAGACAGAGAGAGACAGAAATAGAGATAGAGAGAGACAGAGAGAGAGACAGAGACAAAGAGAATGACTGAGAAATACAGAGAGAGACACAGAGAGAGAGACAGAGACAGACAGAGACAGAGAGAGATACAGTGAGGGACACAGAGATAGACAGAGGGAGAGACAGAGAAAGAGAAAGAGAGAGACAGAGAGAGACAGAAAAGAGACAGAGAGAGAGACAGAGACAAAGAGAATGACTGAGAAATAAAGAGAGAGACACAGAGAGAGAGACAGAGACAGACAGAGACAGAGAGAGATACAGGGAGGGACACAGAGATAGACAGAGGGAGAGACAGAGAAAGAGAAAGAGAGAGACAGAGAGAGAGACAGAGAGAGACAGAAAAGAGACAGAGAGAGACAGAGAGAGACAGAGAGAGACAGAGAGAGACAGATAGTGAGACAAAGAGAGATGAGAGAGACAGAGAGAGACAGAGAAACAAAGAGAGAGACAGAGAGAGAGACAGAGAGCGACAAAGAAAGAAACAGAGATAGACGGAGAGAGACAGAGAGAGGACAGAAAGAGACAGAGAGAGACACAGAGAGAGACAGAGAGAGACACAGAGAGAGACAGAGAGAGAGATACAAGAGAGAGAGACAGAGAGAGACAGAGAGAGAGAGACAGAGAGAGACCGAGAGAGAGACAGAGAGAGAGACAGAGAGAGACAGAGATAGTCAGAGAGAGACAGAGATAGACAGAGAGAGAGACATAGATACAGAAAAGAGACATAGAGAAAGAGACAAAGAGAGACAGAGAAAGACAGAGAGAGACAGAGAGAGAGATGTAGAGAGACAGAGAGAGACAGATATATGGACAGAGAGAGACAGAGAAAGACACAGAGAGAAACACAGAGAGACAGAGAGACAGAGAGAGACAGAGAGAGAGACACAGAGATGACAGAGACATAAAGAGAGAGACAAAGAGAGTAGAGAGAGTCAGAGAGAGACAGAGAGAAACAGAGAGAGACAGAGAGAGAGAGACACAGAGAAAGAAAGAAAGAGACAGATAGAGACAGAGTGAGACAAAGAAAGACACAGAGAGAGACTGAGAGATATATAGAGAGAGACAGAAAGAGACAGAAACAGACAGAGAGACAGAGAGAAACATAGAGATACAGAGAGAGAGACAGAGAGAGACACAGAGAGAGACAGAGAGAAACACAGAGAGAGACAGAGAGAAACACAGAGAGAGACATTGAGAGACACAGAGAGACATAGAGAGAGACAGAGAGAGACAGAGACAGACAGAGAGAGACAGTGAGAGACAGAGAGAGACACAAAGAGAGACAGAGAGAGACACAGAGAGAGACACAGAGAGAGACAGAGAGAAACAGACAGAGACAGAGAGAGACACAGAGAGAGAGACAGAGATAGAGACAGAGAGAGACAGAGAGAGAGTCAGAGAGAGACGGGGAGAGATAGAGATAGAGACAGAGAGAGACGGGGAGAGACACTGGGAGAAACAGAGAGAGACAGAGAGAGAGACAGAGACAAATAGAATGACTGAGAAATACAGAGAGAGACACAGAGAGAGAGACAGAGAGAGACAAAGAGAGAAACAGAGAGAAAGACAGAGACAGAGAGAGACAGAGAGAGATACAGAGAGAGACACAGAGATAGACAGAGGGAGAGACAGAGAAAGAGAAAGAGAGAGACAGAGAGAGAGACAGAGAGAGACAGAGAGAGACAGAGAGAGAGACAGAGACAGACAGAAAGAGACAGAGAGAGACAGATAGTGAGACAAAGAGAGATGAGAGAGACAGAGAGAGACAGAGAGAGACAGAGAGAGACACAGAGAGAGACAGAGAGAGACACAGAGAGACACAGAGAGAGACAGAGAGAGAGAGAGACAGAGAGAGAGACAGAGATAGACAGAGATAGAGAGAAAGAGACACAGAGAGAGACAGAGAGAGACAGAGAAAGAAGGAGAGAGTAAGAGATAGAGACAGAGAGAGACAGAGAGAGAGACAGAGAGAGAAACAGAGAGAGACAGAGAGAGACAGAGATAGAGAGTGAGACACAGGGAGAAACACAGAGAGACAAGGCTAGACAGAGAGATACACAGAAAGAGACAGAGAGAGACATAGAGACAGAGAAAGACAGGGAGAGACAGAGAGAGAGACAGAGAGAGATAGAGATAGAGACAGAGAGACACAGAGAGATAGACAGAGAGAGACACAGAGAGAGACAGAGATAGAGACAGAGAGAGACACAGAGAGAGACAGCGAAAGAGACAGAGAGAGACAGAGAGAGAGACAGAGAGAGACACAGAGAGAGACATAGATATATAGAGAGAGACAGATACAGAGACAGAGAGAGACAGAGAGAGACTCAGAGAGAGTAAGAGAGAGACAGAGAGAGAGACAGAGGGAGAAAGAAAGAGAGACAGAGACAAAGAGAGTGAATGAGAGAGACAGAGAGAGACAGAGAGAGAGACAGAGATAGACCGAGAGAGAGACAAAGAGAGAGAGACAGAGAGAGACAGAGATAGTCAGAGAGAGAGACAGAGATAGACAGAGAGAGAGACAGAGATACAGAAAAGAGACAAAGAGAAAGAGACAAAGAGAGACATAGAAAGACAGAGAGAGAGATGTAGAGAGACAGAGAGAGACACAGAGAGATAGAGATAGAGACAGAGAGACACAGAGAGATAGACAGAGAGAGACACAGAGAGAGACAGAGATAGAGACAGAGAGATATATAGAGAGAGACAGAAAGAGACAGAAACAGACAGAGAGACAGAGAGAAACAGAGAGATACAGAGAGAGAGACAGAGAGAGACAGAGAGAAACACAGAGAGAGACAGAGAGAGACACAGAGAGAGACATGGAGAGACACAGAGAGACACAGAGAGAGACAGAGACAGACAGAGAGAGACAGTGAGAGACAGAGAGAGACACAAAGAGAGACAGAGAGAGACACAGAGAGAGACAGAGAGAGACAGACAGAGACAGAGAGAGACACAGAGAGAGAGACAGAGATAGAGACAGAGAGAGACACAGAGAGAGACAAGACATACAGAGAGAGACAGTGAGAGACAGAGAGAGACACAAAGAGAGACAGAGAGAGACACAGAGAGAGAAAGAGAGAGACACAGAGAGAGACAGAGAGAGAGATACAAGAGAGAGAGACAGAGAGAGACAGAGAGAGAGACAGAGAGAGACCGAGAGAGAGACAGAGAGAGACAGAGATAGTCAGAAAGAGACAGAGATAGACAGAGAGAGAGACATAGATACAGAAAATTGACAAAGAGAAAGAGACAAAGAGAGACAGAGAAAGACAGAGAGAGACAGAGAGAGAGATGTAGAGAGACAGAGAGAGACACAGAGAGAGACAGATATAGAGACAGAGAGAGAAAGAGAAAGACACAGAGAGAAACACAGAGAGACAGAGAGACAGAGAGATACAGAGAGAGACACAGAGATGACAGAGACATACAGAGAGAGACAAAGAGTAGAGAGAGACAGAGAGAGACAGAGAGAAACAGAGAGAGACAGAGAGAGAGAGACACAGAGAGAGAAAGAAAGAGACAGATAGAGACAGAGTGAGACAAAGAAAGACACAGAGAGAGACTGAGAGATATATATAGAGAGACAGAAAGAGACAGAAACAGACAGAGAGACAGAGAGAAACAGAGAGATACAGAGAGAGAGACAGAGAGAGACAGAGAGAGACACAGAGAGAGACAGAGAGAAACACAGAGAGAGACAGAGAGAAACACAGAGAGAGACATTGAGAGACACAGAGAGACACAGAGAGACACAGAGAGAGACAGAGAGAGACAGAGAGAGACAGAGAGAGACAGTGAGAGACAGAGAGAGACACAAAGAGAGACAGAGAGAGACACAGAGAGACATAGAGAGAGACAGAGAGAGACAGAGACAGACAGAGAGATACAGAGAGAGAGAGACAGAGAGAGACAGAGAGAGACACAGAGAGAGACAGAGAGAAACACAGAGAGAGACAGAGAGAAACACAGAGAGAGACATTGAGAGACACAGAGAGACACAGAGAGACACAGAGAGAGACAGAGAGAGACAGAGAGAGACAGAGAGAGACAGAGAGAGACAGATAGTGAGACAAAGAGAGATGAGAGAGACAGAGAGAGACAGAGGAACAAAGAGAGAGACAGAGAGAGAGACAGAGAGCGACAAAGAAAGAAACAGAGATAGACGGAGAGAGACAGAGAGAGAGACAGAAAGAGACAGAGAGAGACACAGAGAGAGACAGAGAGAGACACAGAGAGAGACAGAGAGAGAGATACAAGAGAGAGAGACAGAGAGAGACAGAGAGAGAGAGACAGAGAGAGACCGAGAGAGAGACAGAGAGAGAGACAGAGAGAGACAGAGATAGTCAGAGAGAGACAGAGATAGACAGAGAGAGAGACATAGATACAGAAAAGAGACATAGAGAAAGAGACAAAGAGAGACAGAGAAAGACAGAGAGAGACAGAGAGAGAGATGTAGAGAGACAGAGAGAGACACAGAGAGAGACAGATATATGGACAGAGAGAGACAGAGAAAGACACAGAGAGAAACACAGAGAGACAGAGAGACAGAGAGAGACAGAGAGAGACACAGAGATGACAGAGACATAAAGAGAGAGACAAAGAGAGTAGAGAGAGTCAGAGAGAGACAGAGAGAAACAGAGAGAGACAGAGAGAGAGAGACACAGAGAGAGAAAGAAAGAGACAGATAGAGACAGAGTGAGACAAAGAAAGACACAGAGAGAGACTGAGAGATATATAGAGAGAGACAGAAAGAGACAGAAACAGACAGAGAGACAGAGAGAAACAGAGAGATACAGAGAGAGAGACAGAGAGAGACACAGAGAGAGACAGAGAGAAACACAGAGAGAGACAGAGAGAAACACAGAGAGAGACATTGAGAGACACAGAGAGACATAGAGAGAGACAGAGAGAGACAGAGACAGACAGAGAGAGACAGTGAGAGACAGAGAGAGACACAAAGAGAGACAGAGAGAGACACAGAGAGAGACACAGAGAGAGACAGAGAGAAACAGACAGAGACAGAGAGCGACACAGAGAGAGAGACAGAGATAGAGACAGAGAGAGACAGAGAGAGAGACAGAGAGAGACGGGGAGAGATAGAGATAGAGACAGAGAGAGACGGGGAGAGACACTGGGAGAAACAGAGAGAGACAGAGAGAGAGACAGAGACAAATAGAATGACTGAGAAATACAGAGAGAGACACAGAGAGAGAGACAGAGAGAGACAAAGAGAGAAACAGAGAGAAAGACAGAGACAGAGAGAGACAGAGAGAGATACAGAGAGAGACACAGAGATAGACAGAGGGAGAGACAGAGAAAGAGAAAGAGAGAGACAGAGAGAGAGACAGAGAGAGACAGAGAGAGACAGAGAGAGAGACAGAGACAGACAGAAAGAGACAGAGAGAGACAGATAGTGAGACAAAGAGAGATGAGAGAGACAGAGAGAGACAGAGAGAGACAGAGAGAGACACAGAGAGAGACAGAGAGAGACACAGAGAGACACAGAGAGAGACAGAGAGAGAGAGAGACAGAGAGAGAGAGAGACAGAGATAGACAGAGATAGAGAGAAAGAGACACAGAGAGAGACAGAGAGAGACAGAGAAAGAAGGAGAGAGTAAGAGATAGAGACAGAGAGAGACAGAGAGAGAGACAGAGAGAGAAACAGAGAGAGACAGAGAGAGACAGAGATAGAGAGTGAGACACAGGGAGAAACACAGAGAGACAAGGCTAGACAGAGAGATACACAGAAAGAGACAGAGAGAGACATAGAGACAGAGAAAGACAGGGAGAGACAGAGAGAGAGACAGAGAGAGATAGAGATAGAGACAGAGAGACACAGAGAGATAGACAGAGAGAGACACAGAGAGAGACAGAGATAGAGACAGAGAGAGACACAGAGAGAGACAGCGAAAGAGACAGAGAGAGACAGAGAGAGAGACAGAGAGAGACACAGAGATAGACAGAGGGAGAGACAGAGAAAGAGAAAGAGAGAGACAGAGAGAGAGACAGAGAGAGACAGAGAGAGACAGAGAGAGAGAGAGAGACAGACAGAAAGAGACAGAGAGAGACAGATAGTGAGACAAAGAGAGATGAGAGAGACAGAGAGAGACAGAGAGAGACAGAGAGAGACACAGAGAGAGACAGAGAGAGACACAGAGAGACACAGAGAGAGACAGAGAGAGAGAGAGACAGAGAGAGAGAGACAGAGATAGACAGAGATAGAGAGAAAGAGACACAGAGAGAGACAGAGAGAGACAGAGAAAGAAGGAGAGAGTAAGAGATAGAGACAGAGAGAGACAGAGAGAGAGACAGAGAGAGAAACAGAGAGAGACAGAGAGAGACAGAGATAGAGAGTGAGACACAGGGAGAAACACAGAGAGACAAGGCTAGACAGAGAGATACACAGAAAGAGACAGAGAGAGACATAGAGACAGAGAAAGACAGGGAGAGACAGAGAGAGAGACAGAGAGAGATAGAGATAGAGACAGAGAGACACAGAGAGATAGACAGAGAGAGACACAGAGAGAGACAGAGATAGAGACAGAGAGAGACACAGAGAGAGACAGCGAAAGAGACAGAGAGAGACAGAGAGAGAGACAGAGAGAGACACAGAGAGAGACATAGATATATAGAGAGAGACAGATACAGAGACAGAGAGAGACAGAGAGAGACTCAGAGAGAGTAAGAGAGAGACAGAGAGAGAGACAGAGGGAGAAAGAAAGAGAGACAGAGACAAAGAGAGTGAATGAGAGAGACAGAGAGAGACAGAGAGAGAGACAGAGATAGACCGAGAGAGAGACAAAGAGAGAGAGACAGAGAGAGACAGAGATAGTCAGAGAGAGAGACAGAGATAGACAGAGAGAGAGACAGAGATACAGAAAAGAGACAAAGAGAAAGAGACAAAGAGAGACATAGAAAGACAGAGAGAGAGATGTAGAGAGACAGAGAGAGACACAGAGAGATAGAGATAGAGACAGAGAGACACAGAGAGATAGACAGAGAGAGACACAGAGAGAGACAGAGATAGAGACAGAGAGATATATAGAGAGAGACAGAAAGAGACAGAAACAGACAGAGAGACAGAGAGAAACAGAGAGATACAGAGAGAGAGACAGAGAGAGACAGAGAGAAACACAGAGAGAGACAGAGAGAGACACAGAGAGAGACATGGAGAGACACAGAGAGACACAGAGAGAGACAGAGACAGACAGAGAGAGACAGTGAGAGACAGAGAGAGACACAAAGAGAGACAGAGAGAGACACAGAGAGAGACAGAGAGAGACAGACAGAGACAGAGAGAGACACAGAGAGAGAGACAGAGATAGAGACAGAGAGAGACACAGAGAGAGACAAGACATACAGAGAGAGACAGTGAGAGACAGAGAGAGACACAAAGAGAGACAGAGAGAGACACAGAGAGAGACAGAGAGAGACACAGAGAGAGACAGAGAGAGAGATACAAGAGAGAGAGACAGAGAGAGACAGAGAGAGAGACAGAGAGAGACCGAGAGAGAGACAGAGAGAGACAGAGATAGTCAGAAAGAGACAGAGATAGACAGAGAGAGAGACATAGATACAGAAAATTGACAAAGAGAAAGAGACAAAGAGAGACAGAGAAAGACAGAGAGAGACAGAGAGAGAGATGTAGAGAGACAGAGAGAGACACAGAGAGAGACAGATATAGAGACAGAGAGAGACAGAGAAAGACACAGAGAGAAACACAGAGAGACAGAGAGACAGAGAGATACAGAGAGAGACACAGAGATGACAGAGACATACAGAGAGAGACAAAGAGTAGAGAGAGACAGAGAGAGACAGAGAGAAACAGAGAGAGACAGAGAGAGAGAGACACACAGAGAGAAAGAAAGAGACAGATAGAGACAGAGTGAGACAAAGAAAGACACAGAGAGAGACTGAGAGATATATAGAGACAGAAAGAGACAGAAACAGACAGAGAGACAGAGAGAAACAGAGAGATACAGAGAGAGAGACAGAGAGAGACAGAGAGAGACACAGAGAGAGACAGAGAGAAACACAGAGAGAGACAGAGAGAAACACAGAGAGAGACATTGAAGACACAGAGAGACACAGAGAGAGACAGATAGAGACAGAGAGAGTCAGAGAGAGACAGTGAGAGACAGAGAGAGACACAAAGAGAGACAGAGAGAGACACAGAGAGAGACACAGAGAGAGACAGAGAGAAACAGACAGAGACAGAGAGAGACACAGAGAGAGAGACAGAGATAGAGACAGAGAGAGACAGAGAGAGAGACAGAGAGACAGAGAGAGACAGAGAGAGACACAGAGAGAGACAGAGATAGTCAGAGAGAGACAGAGATAGACAGAGAGAGACATAGATACAGAAAAGAGACAAAGAGAGAGAGACAAAGAGAGACAGAGAAAGACAGAGAGAGACAGAGAGAGAGACGGAGAGAGACAGAGAGAGAAAGAGAGAGACACATATAGAGACAGAGAGAGACAGAGAAAGACACAGAGAGAAACACAGAGAGACAGAGAGAGAGACAGAGAGACAGAGAGAGACAGAGAGAGAGACAGAGAGAGACACAGAGATGACAGAGACATACAGAGAGAGACAAAGAGAGCAGAGAGAGACAGAGAGAGACAGAGAGAGAGACAGAGAGAGAGACAGAGAAAGAGAAAGAGGGAGACAGAGAGAGACAGAGAGAGACAGAAAAGAGACAGAGAGAGAGACAGAGACAGACAGAGAGAGACAGACTGAGACAGATAGAGAGACAGAGAGAGACACAGAGAGAGACAGAGAGAGAGACAGAGAGATACGAGGGAGACAGAGAGAGAAAGAGAGAGACAGAGAGAGACAGAGAGAGAAAGAGAGAGAGACAGAGAGACACAAAGAAAGAAACGAGATAGACGGAGAGAGACAGAGAGAGAGACAGAGAGAGACACAGAGAGACACAGAGAGAGACAGAGAGAGACACAGAGAGAGACAGAGAGAGAGATACAGAGAGAGAGACAGAGAGAGAGAGAGACAGAGAGACACAAAGAAAGAAACAGAGATAGACGGAGAAAGACAGAGAGAGAGACAGAGAGAGACACAGAGAGACACAGAGAGAGACAGAGAGAGACACAGAGAGAGACAGAGAGAGAGATACAGAGAGAGAGACAGAGAGAGCGAGAGACAGAGAGAGACAGAGAGAGACAGAGAGAGACAGAGATAGAGAAACAGAGACACACAGAGAGACAGAGAGAGACAGAGACAAAGAGAGAGACAGAGACAGAGTGAGAGAGACTGAGAGAGACAGAGAGACAAACAGAGAGCGACAGAGACTAAGAGAGAGACAAGAGAGACACAGATAGAAACAGAGAGAGACAGAAAGAGAGACAGAGAGAGTTATAGACACAGACAGAGACACAGAAAGAGATAGAGAGAGAGTTAGACAGAGAGGGTCAAAGAGAGAGACAGAGATAGAAAAAGAGAGAGACAGACAGAGACAGAGACAAAGAGAGAGACAGAGAGAGACAGAGACAAAGTGAGAGAGACTGAGAAACAGAGAGAGACAGAGAGACAGAGAGAGACAATGAGAGACAGAGAGAGACACAGGGGAGACAGAGAGAGACAGAGAGAGACAGAGAGAGAGACAGAGAGAGACAGAGAAAGAGAGATAGAAAGACAGAGACACAGAGATACACAAGAGAGACACAGAGAGAGACAGAGACAAAGAGAGAGACAGAGACAGAGTGAGAGTGACTGAGAGAGACTAGAGACCGACAGAGAGAAACAGAAGCAAATACAGAAACAGAGAGAGATAGAGATAGAGACAGAGAGAGACAGAGTGAGAGACAGAGAGAGTGATAGAGAGACACAGAGAGAGACACAGAGAGAGATAGAGAGAAGTAGACAAAGAGAGACAAAGAGAGAGACAGAGAGAGAGACAGAGAAGAAAGAGAGAGATACAGAGAGAGACAGAGAAAGATTCAGAGATACAGAGAAAGACAGAGAGAGAGAGACAGAGAGAGACAGAGAGAAACAGAGAGAGACAGAGAGAGAGAGACACAGAGAGAGAAAGAAAGAGACAGATAGAGACAGAGTGAGACAAAGAAAGACACAGAGAGAGACTGAGAGATATATATAGAGAGACAGAAAGAGACAGAAACAGACAGAGAGACAGAGAGAAACAGAGAGATACAGAGAGAGAGACAGAGAGAGACAGAGAGAGACACAGAGAGAGACAGAGAGAAACACAGAGAGAGACAGAGAGAAACACAGAGAGAGACATTGAGAGACACAGAGAGACACAGAGAGACACAGAGAGAGACAGAGAGAGACAGAGAGAGACAGAGAGAGACAGTGAGAGACAGAGAGAGACACAAAGAGAGACAGAGAGAGACACAGAGAGACATAGAGAGAGACAGAGAGAGACAGAGACAGACAGAGAGATACAGAGAGAGAGACAGAGAGAGACAGAGAGAGACACAGAGAGAGACAGAGAGAAACACAGAGAGAGACAGAGAGAAACACAGAGAGAGACATTGAGAGACACAGAGAGACACAGAGAGACACAGAGAGAGACAGAGAGAGACAGAGAGAGACAGAGAGAGACAGAGAGAGACAGATAGTGAGACAAAGATAGATGAGAGAGACAGAGAGAGACAGAGAAACAAAGAGAGAGACAGAGAGAGAGACAGAGAGCGACAAAGAAAGAAACAGAGATAGACGGAGAGAGACAGAGAGAGAGACAGAAAGAGACAGAGAGAGACACAGAGAGAGACAGAGAGAGACACAGAGAGAGACAGAGAGAGAGATACAAGAGAGAGAGACAGAGAGAGACAGAGAGAGAGAGACAGAGAGAGACCGAGAGAGAGACAGAGAGAGAGACAGAGAGAGACAGAGATAGTCAGAGAGAGACAGAGATAGACAGAGAGAGAGACATAGATACAGAAAAGAGACATAGAGAAAGAGACAAAGAGAGACAGAGAAAGACAGAGAGAGACAGAGAGAGAGATGTAGAGAGACAGAGAGAGACACAGAGAGAGACAGATATATGGACAGAGAGAGACAGAGAAAGACACAGAGAGAAACACAGAGAGACAGAGAGACAGAGAGAGACAGAGAGAGACACAGAGATGACAGAGACATAAAGAGAGAGACAAAGAGAGTAGAGAGAGTCAGAGAGAGACAGAGAGAAACAGAGAGAGACAGAGAGAGAGAGACACAGAGAGAGAAAGAAAGAGACAGATAGAGACAGAGTGAGACAAAGAAAGACACAGAGAGAGACTGAGAGATATATAGAGAGAGACAGAAAGAGACAGAAACAGACAGAGAGACAGAGAGAAACAGAGAGATACAGAGAGAGAGACAGAGAGAGACACAGAGAGAGACAGAGAGAAACACAGAGAGAGACAGAGAGAAACACAGAGAGAGACATTGAGAGACACAGAGAGACATAGAGAGAGACAGAGAGAGACAGAGACAGACAGAGAGAGACAGTGAGAGACAGAGAGAGACACAAAGAGAGACAGAGAGAGACACAGAGAGAGACACAGAGAGAGACAGAGAGAAACAGACAGAGACAGAGAGCGACACAGAGAGAGAGACAGAGATAGAGACAGAGAGAGACAGAGAGAGAGACAGAGAGAGACGGGGAGAGATAGAGATAGAGACAGAGAGAGACGGGGAGAGACACTGGGAGAAACAGAGAGAGACAGAGAGAGAGACAGAGACAAATAGAATGACTGAGAAATACAGAGAGAGACACAGAGAGAGAGAGACAGAGAGAGACAAAGAGAGAAACAGAGAGAAAGACAGAGACAGAGAGAGACAGAGAGAGACAAAGAAAGACACAGAGAGAGACTGAGAGATATATATAGAGAGACAGAAAGAGACAGAAACAGACAGAGAGACAGAGAGAAACAGAGAGATACAGAGAGAGAGACAGAGAGAGACAGAGAGAGACACAGAGAGAGACAGAGAGAAACACAGAGAGAGACAGAGAGAAACACAGAGAGAGACATTGAGAGACACAGAGAGACACAGAGAGACACAGAGAGAGACAGAGAGAGACAGAGAGAGACAGAGAGAGACAGTGAGAGACAGAGAGAGACACAAAGAGAGACAGAGAGAGACACAGAGAGACATAGAGAGAGACAGAGAGAGACAGAGACAGACAGAGAGATACAGAGAGAGAGACAGAGAGAGACAGAGAGAGACACAGAGAGAGACAGAGAGAAACACAGAGAGAGACAGAGAGAAACACAGAGAGAGACATTGAGAGACACAGAGAGACACAGAGAGACACAGAGAGAGACAGAGAGAGACAGAGAGAGACAGAGAGAGACAGAGAGAGACAGATAGTGAGACAAAGAGAGATGAGAGAGACAGAGAGAGACAGAGAAACAAAGAGAGAGACAGAGAGAGAGACAGAGAGCGACAAAGAAAGAAACAGAGATAGACGGAGAGAGACAGAGAGAGAGACAGAAAGAGACAGAGAGAGACACAGAGAGAGACAGAGAGAGACACAGAGAGAGACAGAGAGAGAGATACAAGAGAGAGAGACAGAGAGAGACAGAGAGAGAGAGACAGAGAGAGACCGAGAGAGAGACAGAGAGAGAGACAGAGAGAGACAGAGATAGTCAGAGAGAGACAGAGATAGACAGAGAGAGAGACATAGATACAGAAAAGAGACATAGAGAAAGAGACAAAGAGAGACAGAGAAAGACAGAGAGAGACAGAGAGAGAGATGTAGAGAGACAGAGAGAGACACAGAGAGAGACAGATATATGGACAGAGAGAGACAGAGAAAGACACAGAGAGAAACACAGAGAGACAGAGAGACAGAGAGAGACAGAGAGAGACACAGAGATGACAGAGACATAAAGAGAGAGACAAAGAGAGTAGAGAGAGTCAGAGAGAGACAGAGAGAAACAGAGAGAGACAGAGAGAGAGAGACACAGAGAGAGAAAGAAAGAGACAGATAGAGACAGAGTGAGACAAAGAAAGACACAGAGAGAGACTGAGAGATATATAGAGAGAGACAGAAAGAGACAGAAACAGACAGAGAGACAGAGAGAAACAGAGAGATACAGAGAGAGAGACAGAGAGAGACACAGAGAGAGACAGAGAGAAACACAGAGAGAGACAGAGAGAAACACAGAGAGAGACATTGAGAGACACAGAGAGACATAGAGAGAGACAGAGAGAGACAGAGACAGACAGAGAGAGACAGTGAGAGACAGAGAGAGACACAAAGAGAGACAGAGAGAGACACAGAGAGAGACACAGAGAGAGACAGAGAGAAACAGACAGAGACAGAGAGCGACACAGAGAGAGAGACAGAGATAGAGACAGAGAGAGACAGAGAGAGAGACAGAGAGAGACGGGGAGAGATAGAGATAGAGACAGAGAGAGACGGGGAGAGACACTGGGAGAAACAGAGAGAGACAGAGAGAGAGACAGAGACAAATAGAATGACTGAGAAATACAGAGAGAGACACAGAGAGAGAGAGACAGAGAGAGACAAAGAGAGAAACAGAGAGAAAGACAGAGACAGAGAGAGACAGAGAGAGATACAGAGAGAGACACAGAGATAGACAGAGGGAGAGACAGAGAAAGAGAAAGAGAGAGACAGAGAGAGAGACAGAGAGAGACAGAGAGAGACAGAGAGAGAGACAGAGACAGACAGAAAGAGACAGAGAGAGACAGATAGTGAGACAAAGAGAGATGAGAGAGACAGAGAGAGACAGAGAGAGACAGAGAGAGACACAGAGAGAGACAGAGAGAGACACAGAGAGACACAGAGAGAGACAGAGAGAGAGAGAGACAGAGAGAGAGAGACAGAGATAGACAGAGATAGAGAGAAAGAGACACAGAGAGAGACAGAGAAAGAAGGAGAGAGTAAGAGATAGAGACAGAGAGAGACAGAGAGAGAGACAGAGAGAGAAACAGAGAGAGACAGAGAGAGACAGAGATAGAGAGTGAGACACAGGGAGAAACACAGAGAGACAAGGCTAGACAGAGAGATACACAGAAAGAGACAGAGAGAGACATAGAGACAGAGAAAGACAGGGAGAGACAGAGAGAGAGACAGAGAGAGATAGAGATAGAGACAGAGAGACACAGAGAGATAGACAGAGAGAGACACAGAGAGAGACAGAGATAGAGACAGAGAGAGACACAGAGAGAGACAGCGAAAGAGACAGAGAGAGACAGAGAGAGAGACAGAGAGAGACACAGAGAGAGACATAGATATATAGAGAGAGACAGATACAGAGACAGAGAGAGACAGAGAGAGACTCAGAGAGAGTAAGAGAGAGACAGAGAGAGAGACAGAGGGAGAAAGAAAGAGAGACAGAGACAAAGAGAGTGAATGAGAGAGACAGAGAGAGACAGAGAGAGAGACAGAGATAGACCGAGAGAGAGACAAAGAGAGAGAGACAGAGAGAGACAGAGATAGTCAGAGAGAGAGACAGAGATAGACAGAGAGAGAGACAGAGATACAGAAAAGAGACAAAGAGAAAGAGACAAAGAGAGACATAGAAAGACAGAGAGAGAGATGTAGAGAGACAGAGAGAGACACAGAGAGATAGAGATAGAGACAGAGAGACACAGAGAGATAGACAGAGAGAGACACAGAGAGAGACAGAGATAGAGACAGAGAGATATATAGAGAGAGACAGAAAGAGACAGAAACAGACAGAGAGACAGAGAGAAACAGAGAGATACAGAGAGAGAGACAGAGAGAGACAGAGAGAAACACAGAGAGAGACAGAGAGAGACACAGAGAGAGACATGGAGAGACACAGAGAGACACAGAGAGAGACAGAGACAGACAGAGAGAGACAGTGAGAGACAGAGAGAGACACAAAGAGAGACAGAGAGAGACACAGAGAGAGACAGAGAGAGACAGACAGAGACAGAGAGAGACACAGAGAGAGAGACAGAGATAGAGACAGAGAGAGACACAGAGAGAGACAAGACATACAGAGAGAGACAGTGAGAGACAGAGAGAGACACAAAGAGAGACAGAGAGAGACACAGAGAGAGACAGAGAGAGACACAGAGAGAGACAGAGAGAGAGATACAAGAGAGAGAGACAGAGAGAGACAGAGAGAGAGAGACAGAGAGAGACCGAGAGAGAGACAGAGAGAGACAGAGATAGTCAGAAAGAGACAGAGATAGACAGAGAGAGAGACATAGATACAGAAAATTGACAAAGAGAAAGAGACAAAGAGAGACAGAGAAAGACAGAGAGAGACAGAGAGAGAGATGTAGAGAGACAGAGAGAGACACAGAGAGAGACAGATATAGAGACAGAGAGAGACAGAGAAAGACACAGAGAGAAACACAGAGAGACAGAGAGACAGAGAGATACAGAGAGAGACACAGAGATGACAGAGACATACAGAGAGAGACAAAGAGTAGAGAGAGACAGAGAGAGACAGAGAGAAACAGAGAGAGACAGAGAGAGACACAGAGAGAGAAAGAAAGAGACAGATAGAGACAGAGTGAGACAAAGAAAGACACAGAGAGAGACTGAGAGATATATAGAGACAGAAAGAGACAGAAACAGACAGAGAGACAGAGAGAAACAGAGAGATACAGAGAGAGAGACAGAGAGAGACAGAGAGAGACACAGAGAGAGACAGAGAGAAACACAGAGAGAGACAGAGAGAAACACAGAGAGAGACATTGAAGACACAGAGAGACACAGAGAGAGACAGATAGAGACAGAGAGAGTCAGAGAGAGACAGTGAGAGACAGAGAGAGACACAAAGAGAGACAGAGAGAGACACAGAGAGAGACACAGAGAGAGACAGAGAGAAACAGACAGAGACAGAGAGAGACACAGAGAGAGAGACAGAGATAGAGACAGAGAGAGACAGAGAGAGAGACAGAGAGACAGAGAGAGACAGAGAGAGACACAGAGAGAGACAGAGATAGTCAGAGAGAGACAGAGATAGACAGAGAGAGACATAGATACAGAAAAGAGACAAAGAGAGAGAGACAAAGAGAGACAGAGAAAGACAGAGAGAGACAGAGAGAGAGACGGAGAGAGACAGAGAGAGAAAGAGAGAGACACATATAGAGACAGAGAGAGACAGAGAAAGACACAGAGAGAAACACAGAGAGACAGAGAGAGAGACAGAGAGACAGAGAGAGACAGAGAGAGAGACAGAGAGAGACACAGAGATGACAGAGACATACAGAGAGAGACAAAGAGAGCAGAGAGAGACAGAGAGAGACAGAGAGAGAGACAGAGAGAGAGACAGAGAAAGAGAAAGAGGGAGACAGAGAGAGACAGAGAGAGACAGAAAAGAGACAGAGAGAGAGACAGAGACAGACAGAGAGAGACAGACTGAGACAGATAGAGAGACAGAGAGAGACACAGAGAGAGACAGAGAGAGAGACAGAGAGATACGAGGGAGACAGAGAGAGAAAGAGAGAGACAGAGAGAGACAGAGAGAGAAAGAGAGAGAGACAGAGAGACACAAAGAAAGAAACGAGATAGACGGAGAGAGACAGAGAGAGAGACAGAGAGAGACACAGAGAGACACAGAGAGAGACAGAGAGAGACACAGAGAGAGACAGAGAGAGAGATACAGAGAGAGAGACAGAGAGAGAGAGAGACAGAGAGACACAAAGAAAGAAACAGAGATAGACGGAGAAAGACAGAGAGAGAGACAGAGAGAGACACAGAGAGACACAGAGAGAGACAGAGAGAGACACAGAGAGAGACAGAGAGAGAGATACAGAGAGAGAGACAGAGAGAGCGAGAGACAGAGAGAGACAGAGAGAGACAGAGAGAGACAGAGATAGAGAAACAGAGACACACAGAGAGACAGAGAGAGACAGAGACAAAGAGAGAGACAGAGACAGAGTGAGAGAGACTGAGAGAGACAGAGAGACAAACAGAGAGCGACAGAGACTAAGAGAGAGACAAGAGAGACACAGATAGAAACAGAGAGAGACAGAAAGAGAGACAGAGAGAGTTATAGACACAGACAGAGACACAGAAAGAGATAGAGAGAGAGTTAGACAGAGAGGGTCAAAGAGAGAGACAGAGATAGAAAAAGAGAGAGACAGACAGAGACAGAGACAAAGAGAGAGACAGAGAGAGACAGAGACAAAGTGAGAGAGACTGAGAAACAGAGAGAGACAGAGAGACAGAGAGAGACAATGAGAGACAGAGAGAGACACAGGGGAGACAGAGAGAGACAGAGAGAGACAGAGAGAGAGACAGAGAGAGACAGAGAAAGAGAGATAGAAAGACAGAGACACAGAGATACACAAGAGAGACACAGAGAGAGACAGAGACAAAGAGAGAGACAGAGACAGAGTGAGAGTGACTGAGAGAGACTAGAGACCGACAGAGAGAAACAGAAGCAAATACAGAAACAGAGAGAGATAGAGATAGAGACAGAGAGAGACAGAGTGAGAGACAGAGAGAGTGATAGAGAGACACAGAGAGAGACACAGAGAGAGATAGAGAGAAGTAGACAAAGAGAGACAAAGAGAGAGACAGAGAGAGAGACAGAGAAGAAAGAGAGAGATACAGAGAGAGACAGAGAAAGATTCAGAGATACAGAGAAAGACAGAGAGAGAGAGACAGAGAGAGACAGAAAAGAGACAAAGAGAGAGAGACAGAGAGAGACAGAGAAAGGAGAGAGCAACAGAGAGAGATCGAGAGAGACATACAGAGAGAGACATAGAGAGACAGAGAGAGACACAGGGAGAGACAGAGAGAGACAGAGAGAGACAAAGAGAGAAACAGAGAGAGACAGAGAGAGAGACAGCGAAGACAGAAAGAGACAGAGAAATACAGAGAGAAACAGAAAGAGAAAGAGAGAGACAGAGAGAGACACAGAGAGAGGAAGAGAGAGACAGAGAGAGAGAGACAGAGACAAAGAGAGAGACAGAGAAAGACAGAGAGAGACAGAGAAAGAGACAGAGAGAGATATAGAGAGACAGAGAGAGACACAGAAGAGACAAAGAGAGATACAGAGAGAGATAGAGAGAGAGTGAGAGAGACAGAAAGAGAGACAGAGAGATCCAGAAAGAGACAAAGAGTGACAGAGAAAGACAAAGAGAGGCAGAGATAGATAAAGAAAGACAGAGAGAGAGAGACAGATAGAGAGACAGAGAGAGACAGACAGAGACAGAGAGTGGCAGAGAGAGACAGAGAGACACAGAGAGAGACAGAGAGAGACAGAGAAAGAGACAAAGAGAGAGAGACAGAGAAAGAGAGAGAGCGACAGAGAGAGATAGAGAGAGACATACAGAGAGAGACATAGAGAGACAGAGAGAGACACAGAGAGAGACAGAGAGAGACACAGAGAGACAGAGAGAGACACAGAGAGACACAGAGAGACACAGAGAGACACAGAGAGAGGAAGAGAGAGACAGAGAGAGAGAGACAAAGAGAGAGACAGAGAAAGAGACAGATAGAGAGATAGAGAGACAGAGAGAGACACAGATAGAGACAAAGAGAGAGACAGAGAGAGATAGAGAGAGAGTGAGAGAGACAGAAAGAGAGACAGAGAGAGACAGAGATAGAGATAGAGAGAGACATATAGAGAGACAGAGAGAGACATAGAGAGAGACATAGAGAGAGTGAGAGAGACAGAAAGAGAGAGAGAGACAGAGAGAGAGACAGAGAGAGACAGAAACAGAGTGAGATTGACTGAGTGAGACAGAAAGAGAGAAAGAGATAGAGACCGAGAGAGACAGAGAGAGACACAGAGAGGAAAGAGAGAGACAGAGAGAGAGACAGAAAGAGAGACAGAGAGAGACAGAGAGAGACATAGTGAGACATTGAAATACAGAAAGAGACAAAGAAAGACAGAGAGAGAGAAAGAGAGAGACAGAGAGAGACAGAGAGAGAGACTGACAGAGACAGAAAAGAGAAAAAGAGAGAGAGACAGAGAGAGACAGAGAGAGACACAGAGAGAGGAAGAGAGAGAAAGAGAGAGAGAATCAGAGACAAAGAGAGAGACAGAGAGAGACAGAGAGAGATAGAGAAAGAGACAGAGAGACATATAGAGAGACAGAAAGAGAGACAGAGAGAGAGACATAGATAGGGATAGAGAGAGACAGAGAGAGAGAGACAGAGAGAAATAGAGAGAGTGAGAGAGACAGAAAGAGACAGAGAGACAGAGAGAGACAGTAATAGAGGCAGCGACAGACAGCGAGAGAGACAGAGAGAGACAGAGTGATACAGAGAGAGAGTCCGAGAGAGACAGAGAGACAGAGAGAGACAGGGAGAAACAAAGAGAGAGACAGAGAGAGACAGAGATAGAGACAAAGAGACAGAGAGAGACACAAAGAGAGACAGAGAGAGACACAGAGAGAGACAGAGAGAGACACAGAGAGATTCAGAGAGAGAGAGACCGAGAGTCACAGAGAGACAGAGAGAGACACAGAGAGAGACAGAGAGACACAGAGATATGGATAGAGATAGGGATAGAGAGAGACAGAGAGAGACATAGAGAGAGTGAGAGAGACAGAAAGAGAGACAGAGAGTGAGACAGGTAGAGACAGAGACAGAGTGAAATCGACTGAGTGAGACAGAGATAGAGACAGAGAGAGACAGAGAGAGACACAGTGAGAGAAAGAGAGAGACAGAGAGAGACAGAGAGAGAGACAGAGAGAGAGACAGAGAGAGACAGAGAGAGACAGAGAGAGTGACAGAGAGACAGAGAGAGACAGAGAGAGAAAAAGAGAGAGACTGAGAAAGACAGAGATATAGAGCGAGACACAGGGAGACACAGAGAGAGACAGAGCTAGACAGAGAGATACAGAGAGAGACAGAGAGAGACATAGAGAGACAGAGAAACAGAGAGAGACAGGGAGAGACAGAGTGAGAGACAGAGAGATACAGAGAGAGAAACAGAGAGAGAGAAAGAGAGAGACAGAGACACAGAGACAGAGAGTGACACACAGAGAGAGACAGAGAGAGAGAGACAGAGAGCAACAGAGAGAGACAGAGAGCGACAGAGAGAGACAGAGAGAGACATTTAGAGGCAGAGAGAGACAGAGAGAGACAGAGAGAGACAGAGAGATATATATAGAGAGACATAGAGAGACATAGAAATACAGATAGAGACAAAGAAAGACAGTGAGAGAGACAGAGAGAGACAAAGAGAAACAGAGAGATACAGAGAGAGACATAGAAATACAGAGAGAGTCAAAGAAAGACAGAGAGAAAGACAGAGAGAGACAGATAGAGACAGAAAAGAGACGAAGAGATAAAGACAGAGAGAGACAGGGAGAGAGACACAGAGAGAGGCAGAGAGAGACAGAGAGAGACAGAGAGAAAAGAGACAAAGAGAGAGAGAGACAGAGAGAGACAGACAGAGACAGAGACAGATAGTGAGAGACAGAGAGAGAGACAGAATCAGAATGAGAGAGAATGAGAGAGATAGAGAGACAGAGAGAGAGACAGATGAGACAGAGATAGAGACAGAGAGAGACAGAGAGAGAGACAAAGAGACACAGAGAGAGACAGAGAGAGTCAAAGAGAGAGACAGAGAGATAGAGAGAGAGACAAAGAGAGACAGAGATAGACAGAGAGAGAGACAAAGAGAGACAGAGAAAGACAGAGAGAGACAGAGAGAGACAGATGAGACAGAGATAGAGACAGACAGAGACAGAGAGAGAGACAGAGGGAGAAACAGAGAGAGACAGAGAGACAGAGAGAGACACAGTGAGACACAGAGAGAGACAGAGAGAGAGACACAGAGAGACACAGAGAGACACAGAGAGACACAGAGAGACAGAGAGAGAGACAGGGAGAGACAGATGAGACAGAGAGAGAGACAGAGAGAGAAGCAGAGAGAGACAGAGAGATACAGAGAGAGACAAAGAGGGACAGAGAGATACAGAGAGTGACAGAGAAAGACAGAGAGAGACAGAGAGAGATAAAGAAAGACAGAGAGAGAGACAGAGAGAGAGACAGAGAGAGAGACAGAGAGACAGAGAGAGACAGAGAGCGAGACAGAGAGACAGAAAAGAGACAAAGAGAGAGAGATAGAGAGAGACAGAGAAAGAGAGAGAGCGACAGAGAGAGATGGAGAGAGACATACAGTGAGAGACATAGAGAGACAGAGAGAGACACAGACAGAGACAGAGAGAGACAGAGAGAGACACAGTGAGATACAGAGAGAGACAGAGAAAGAGTCAGAGATACAGAGAGAGACAGACAGAGAGACAGAGAGAGACCGAAAAGAGACAAAGAGAGAGAGACAGAGAAAGAGAGAGAGCGACAGAGAGAGATAGAGAGAGACATACAGAGAGAGACATAGAGAGACAGAGAGAGACACAGAGAGAGACAGAGAGAGACAAAGAGAGAAACAGAGAGAGACAGAGAAAGAGAGATAGAGACAGAGAGAGACAGAAAGAGACATAGAGAGACAGAAAGAGACAGAGAGAGACAGAGAGAGACACAGAGAGAGGAAGAGAGAGACAGAGAGAGAGAGACAAAGAGAGAGACAGAGAAAGAGACAGAGAGAGATATAGAGAGACAGAGAGAGACACAGAGAGAGACAGAGAGACAGAGAGAGATAGAGAGAGAGTGAGAGAGACAGAAAGAGAGACAGAGAGAGACAGAGATAGAGATAGAGAGAGACATATAGAGAGACAGAGAGAGAAATAGAGAGAGTGAAAGAGACAGAAAGAGAGACAGAGAGAGAGACAGAGTGAGACAGATACAGAGTGAGATAGACTGAGTGACACAGATAGAGAGAAAGAGAGGGACAGAGAGAGACAGAGAGACAGAGATAGACAGGGAGAGACAGAGAGAGAGACAGAGAGAGACAGAGATAGAGACAGAGAGACACAGAGGGAGACACAGAGAGAGACAAAAAGAGACAGAGAGAGACACAGAGAGAAAGAGAGAGAGACAGAGAGAGACAGAGAGAGAGACAGAGAGAGACAGAGATAGGGATAGAGAGAGACACAGAGAGAGACATAGAGAGAGTGAGAGAGACAGAAAGAGAGAGAGACAGAGAGAGAGACAGAGAGAGACAGAGAGAGACACAGATAGAGAAAGAGAGAGACAGAGAGAGAGACAGCGGGAGACAGAGAGAGACAAAGAGAGAGACAGAGAGAGAAAGAGAGAGAGACAGAGAGAGAAAAAGAGAGAGACAGAGAGAGACAGAGAAAGAGAGTTAGCGACAGCGAGAGATGGAGAGAGACATACAGTGAGAGACATAGAGAGACAGAGAGAGACACAGACAGAGACAGAGAGAGACAGAGAGAGACACAGTGAGATACAGAGAGAGACAGAGAAAGATTCAGAGATACAGAGAAAGACAGAGAGAGAGACAGAGAGAGACAGAAAAGAGACAAAGAGAGAGAGACAGAGAGAGACAGAGAAAGAGAGAGAGAGCGACAGAGAGAGATCGAGAGAGACATACAGAGAGAGACATAGAAAGACAGAGAGAGACACAGAGAGAGACAGAAAGAGACAGAGAGAGAAAAAGAGAAAAACAGAGAGAGACAGAGAGAGAGACAGCGAAGACAGAAAGATACAGAGAGAGACAGAGAGAGACAGAAAGAGAAAGAGAGAGACAGAGAGAGACAGAGAGAGACACAGAGAGAGGAAGAAGAGAGACAGAGAGAGAGACAGAGACAAAGAGAGAGTCAGAGAAAGACAGAGTGAGACAGAGAAAGAGACAGAGAGAGATATAGAGAGACAGAGAGAGACACAGAGAGAGACAAAGAGAGATACAGAGAGAGTGAGAGAGAGAGTGAGAGAGACAGAAAGAGAGACAGAGAGAGACAGTGATAGGGATAGAGAGAGAGACAGAGAGAGACAGAAAAGAGACAAAGAGAGAGAGACAGAGAGAGAGAGAGACAAAGAGAGAAACAGAGAGAGACAGAGAGAGACAGAAAGAGACAGAGAGAGACACAGAGAGACACAGAGAGACACAGAGAGAGGAAGAGAGAGAGAGACAGAGACTAAGAGTGAGACAGAGAGAGACAGAGAGAGACAGAGAAAGAGACAGAGAGAGATATAGAGAGACAGAGAGAGACACAGAGAGAGACAGAGAGAGACAGATAGAGAAAAAGAGTGACAGAGAAAGGCAGAGAGAGGCAGAGATAGATAAAGAAAGACAGAGAGAGAGACAGAGAGAGAGACAGATAGATACAGAGAGACACAGAGAGAGACACAGAGATAGACAGAGAGAGACAGAGAAAGAGACAAAGAGAGAGAGACAGAGAAAGAGAGAGAGCGACAGAGAGAGATAGAGAGAGACATACAGAGAGAGACATAGAGAGACAGAGAGAGACAGAGAGAGACCGAGAGAGACAGAATGAGATAGACTGAGTGAGACAGAGAGAGAGACAAAGAGGGACAGTGAGAGACAGAGAGACAGAGAGAGACAGGGAGAGACAGAGAGAGAGACAGAGATAGAGACATAGAGACACAGAGGGAGACACAGAAAGAGACAGAAAAAGACAGAGAGAGACACAGAGAGAAAGAGAGAGAGACAGATAGAGACAGAGAGAGACACAGAGAGAGACATAGAGAGAGTGAGAGAGACAGAAAGAGAGAGAGACAGAGAGAGAGACAGAGAGAGACAGAGACAGAGTGAGATTGACTGAGTGAGACAGAAAGAGAGACAGAGATAGATACAGAGAGAGACAGAGAGAGACACAGAGAGAGAAAGAGAGAGACAGAGAGAGAGACAGAAAGAGAGACAGAGAGAGACACAGAAAGACACAGAGAGACACAGAGAGAGGAAGAGAGAGACAGAGAGAGAGACAAAGAGAGAGACAGAGAGAGACAGAGAAAGAGACAGAGAGAGAGATAGAGAGACAGAGAGAGACACAGAGAGAGACAAAGAGAGAGACAGAGAGAGAGAGAGAGTGAGAGACACAGAAAGAAAGACGGAGAGAGACAGAGATAGAGATAGAAGGAGACATATAGAGAGACAGAGAGAGACATAGAGAGAGTGAGAGAGACAGAAAAAGAGACAGAGAGAGAGACAGAGAGAGACAGAGTGAGATAGACTGAGTGAGACAGAGAGAGACAGAGAGGGACAGAGAGAGACAGAGAGACAGAGAGAGACAGGGAGAGACAGAGAGAGAGAGACAGAGATAGAGACAGAGAGACACAGAGGGAGACACAGAGAGAGACAGAAAAAGACAGAGAGAGACACAGAGAGAAAGAGAGAGAGACAGATAGAGACAGAGAGAGACACAGAGAGAGTCATAGAGATAGTGAGAGAGACAGAGAGAGAGACAGAGAGAGAGACAGAGAGAAACAGAGACAGAGTGAGATTGACTGAGTGAAACAGAAAGAGAGACAGAGATAGAGACCGAGAGAGACAGAGAGAGACACAGAGAGAGAAGAGCTAGACAGAGAGATATATATAGAGAGACAGAGAGACACATAGAGAGACAGAGAGACAGAGAGATACAGGGAGAGACAGAGAGAGAGACAGAGAGAGACAGAGAGAGAGACAGAGAGGGACAGAGAGAAAGAGAAAGACAGAGACACAGAGAGAGACAGAGTGTGAGACACAGAGAGAGACAGAGAGAGAGACAGATAGAGACACAGAGAGAGACAGAGAGAGACAGAGAGAGACAGAGAGAGACAGAGAGAGACAGAGAGAGAGACCGAGAGAGACAGAGAGACAGGGAGAGACAAAGAGAGAGAGAGAGAGACAGAGATAGAGACAGAGAGAGATAGAGAGAGACAGAGAGAGACACAGAGAGGTACAGAGAGAGAGACAGAAAGAGACACAGAGCGATTCAGAGAGAGAGAGAGACAGAGAGAGACACAGAGAGAGACAGAGAGAGACAGAGATAGGGATAGAGAGAGACATAGAGAGAGACAGAGAGACATAGAGAGACAGAGTTAAATAGACTGAGTGAGACAGAAAGAGCGACAGAAAGAGAGACAAAGATAGAAACAGAGAGAGACAGAGAGGGACACAGAGAGAGAAAGAGAGAAACTGAGAGAGAGACAGAGAGAGAGACAGAGAGAGACAGAGAGAGACAGAGAGTGACAGAGAGAGACAGAGGGAGACAGAGAGAGAAAAAGAGACAGACAGAGAAAGACAGAGATAGAGAGCGAGACACAGGTAGACACAGAAAGAGACAGAGCTAGACAGAGAGATACAGAGAGAGAGACAGAGAGAGACATAGAGAGACAGAGAAACAGAGAGAGACATGGAGAGACAGAGTGAGAGACATAGAGAGACAGAGAGAGAAAGAGAGAGACAGAGACAGAGAGAGACAGAGAGAGAGACACAGAGAGAGACAGAGAGACAGAGAGAGACAGAGATAGGGATATAGAGAGACATAGAGAGAGACAGAGAGCAACAGAGAGAGACAGAGAAAGAGACAGAGAGAGATATAGAGAGACAGAGAGAGACACAGAGAGAGACAGAGAGAGACAGATAGAGAAAAAGAGTGACAGAGAAAGACAGAGAGAGGCAGAGATAGATAAAGAAAGACAGAGAGAGAGACAGAGAGAGAGACATAGAGAGAGACAGATAGATACAGAGAGACACAGAGAGAGACACAGATATACACAGAGAGAGACAGAGAAAGAGACAAAGAGAGAGAGACAGAGAAAGAGAGAGAGCGACAGAGAGAGATAGAGAGAGACATACAGAGAGAGACATAGAGAGACAGAGAGAGACACAGAGAGACACAGAGAGACACAGAGAGAGGAAGAGAGAGACAGAGAGAGAGACAAAGAGAGAGACAGAGAGAGACAGAGAAAGAGACAGAGAGAGAGATAGAGAGACAGAGAGAGACAGAGAGAGAGACAGAGAGAGAAAAAGAGAGAGACAGAGAGAGACAGAGAAAGAGAGTTAGCGACAGCGAGAGATGGAGAGACACATACAGTGAGAGACATAGAGAGACAGAGAGAGACACAGACAGAGACAGAGAGAGACAGAGAGAGACACAGTGAGATACAGAGAGAGACAGAGAAAGATTCAGAGATACAGAGAAAGACAGAGAGAGAGACAGAGAGAGACAGAAAAGAGACAAAGAGAGAGAGACAGAGAGAGACAGAGAAAGAGAGAGAGAGCGACAGAGAGAGATAGAGAGAGACATACAGAGAGAGACATAGAGAGACAGAGAGAGACACAGAGATAGACAGAGAGAGACAGAGAGAGAAAAAGAAAAACAGAGAGAGACAGAGAGACAGCGAAGACAGAAAGATACAGAGAGAGACAGAGAGAGACAGAAAGAGAAAGAGAGAGACAGAGAGAGACAGAGAGAGACACAGAGAGAGGAAGAGAGAGACAGAGAGAGAGAGACAGAGACAAAGAGAGAGACAGAGAAAGACAGAGAGAGACAGAGAAAGAGACAGAGAGAGATATAGAGAGACAGAGAGAGACACAGAGAGAGAAAAAGAGAGATAAAGAGAGAGATAGAGAGAGAGTGAGAGACAGAAAGAGAGACAGAGAGAGACAGTGATAGGGATAGAGAGAGAGACAGAGAGAGACAGAAAAGAGACAAAGAGAGAGAGACAGAGAGAGAGACACAGTGAGAGAGAGAGAGAGACAAAGAGAGAAACAGAGAGAGACAGAGAGAGAGACAGAGAGAGACAGAAAAAGACAGAGAGAGACACAGAGAGACACAGAGAGTGGAAGAGAGAGACAGAGAGAGAGACAGAGACAAAGAGTGAGACAGAGAGAGACAGAGAGAGACAGAGAAAGAGACAGAGAGAGATATAGAGAGACAGAGAGAGACACAGAGAGAGACAGAGAGAGACAGATAGAGAAAAAGAGTGACAGAGAAAGACAGAGAGAGGCAGAGATAGATAAAGAAAGACAGAGAGAGAGACAGAGAGAGAGACATAGAGAGAGACAGATAGATACAGAGAGACACAGAGAGAGACACAGATATACACAGAGAGAGACAGAGAAAGAGACAAAGAGAGAGAGACAGAGAAAGAG
>NW_028227276.1:15730791-15733291 GCF_978045245.1 Mus caroli | reverse complement strand
CAGAGAGACAGAGAGAGACAGAGAGCGAGACAGAGAGAGACAGAAAAGAGACAAAGAGAGAGAGACAGAGAGAAACAAAGAAAGAGAGAGAGCGACAGCAAGAGATGGAGGGAGACATACAGTGAGAGACATAGAGAGGCAGAGAGAGACACAGACAGAGACAGAGAGAGACAGAGAGAGACACAGTGAGATACAGAGAGAGACAGAGAAAGATTCAGAGATACAGAGAAAGACAGAGAGAGAGACAGAGAGAGACAGAAAGAGACAGAGAGAGAGAGAAAGAGACAGAGAAAGAGAGAGCGACAGAGAGAGATAGAGAGAGACATACAGAGAGAGACATAGAGAGACAGAGAGAGACACAGAGTGAGACAGAGAGAGACAAAGAGAGAAAGAGAAAGAGACAGAGAGAGAGACTGCGAAGACAGAAAGAGACAGAGAGAGACAGAGAGAGACAGAAAGAGAAAGAGAGAGACAGAGAGAGACAAAGAGAGAGGAAGAGAGAGACAGAGAGACAGAGAGACAAAGAGAAAGACAGAGAAAGACAGAGAGAGACAGAGAAAGAGACAGAGAGAGATATAGAGAGACAGAGAGAGACACAAAGAGAGACAAAGAGAGATACAGAGAGAGATAGAGAGAGAGTGAGATAGACAGAAAGAGAGACAGAGAGAGACAGTGATAGGGATAGAGAGAGAGACAGAGAGAGACACAGAGAGAGACAGAGAAAGACAGAGATAGGGATAGAGAGAGACATATATATATAGAGAGAGCGATGTAGAGAACAGACAGAGAGAGACAGAGAGAGAGTGAGAGAGACATAAAGAGGGACAGAGAGAGACACACAGAGAGAAAGAGAAAGACAAAGAGAGAGACAGAGAGAGAGACAGAGAGAGACAGAGAGAGTCTGAGAGAGTGACAGAGAGAGACAGAGAAAGACCGAGATAGAGAGTGAGACAAAGGGAGACAGAGAGAGAGACAGAGCTAGACAGAGAGATACAGAGAGTGAGACAGAGAGAGACAGAGAAAGACAGAGATAGAGAGTGAGACAAAGGGAGACAGAGAGAGAGACAGAGCTAGACAGAGAGATACAGAGAGAGAGACAGAGAGAGACATAGAGAGACTGAGAGACAGAATGAGACAGAAAGAGACAGAGAGAGACAGAAATAGACAGAGAGAGACACAGAGAGAGGAAGAGAGAGACAGAGAGAGAGACAGAGATAAAGAGAGAGAGAGATAGACAGAGAGACAGAGAGAGACAGAGAAAGAGACAGAGAGAGATATAGAGAGACAGAGAGAGACACAGAGAGAGACACAGAGAGAGATAGAGACAAAGAAAGAGACAGAGAGAGACAGAGAGAGAGTGAGAGAGACAGAAAGAGTGACAGAGAGAGACAGAGATAGGGATGGAGAGAGCCATAGAGAGAGACATAGAGAGAATGAGAGAGACAGAAAGAGAGAAAGAGAGAGAGACAGAGAGAGACAGAGACCTAGTTAGATAGACTGAGTGAGACAGAGTGAGAGAAAGAGAGAGACAGAGATAGAGACAGAAAGAGACAGAGAGAGACACAGAAAGAGACAGAGAGAGACAGAGAGAGAAATACAGAGAGAGACATAGAGAGACATAGAGAGACACAGAGAGAGATAGAGAGAGAAAAGAGAGACAAAAAGAGAAACAGAGAGAGACAGAGACAGCTGCAGAGAGAAAGAGACAGAGAGAGACAGAGAGAGACACAGAGAGAGACAGAGAAAGTGACAGAGAGACATAGAGAGAGAGAGAGAGAGAGACAGAGAGAGACAGTGAGAGACATACAGAGAGAGACATAGAGAGAAAGAGAGAGACACAGAGAGAGACAGAGAGATACAAAGAGAGAAACAGAGAGAAACAGAACGAGAGACAGAAAGAGACAGAGAGAGACAGAAAGAGAAAGAGAGACATAGAGAAAGATAGAGAGAGACACAGAGAGAGGAAGAGAGAGACAGAGATAGGGATAGAGAGAGACATAATGAGAGACAGAGAGAGACATAGAGAGAGTGAGAGAGACAGAAAGAGAGACAGAGAGACAGAGAGACACAAAACGAGAGTGAAATAGACTGCGTGAGACAGAAAGAGAGACAGAGATAGAGACAGAGAGAGACAGAGAGAGACACAGAGAGAGAAAGAGAGAGACAGATAGAAAGACAGAGAGAGAGACAGAGAGAGACAGAGAGACACACAGAGAGACAGACAGAGAGAGACAGAGGGAGACAGAGATAAAGAGCGAGACACAGGGAGACACAGAGAGAGAAAGAGCTAGACAGAGAGATACAGAGAGAGAGACAGAGAGAGACATAGAGAGACAGAGAGACAGAGAGAGACAGGGAGAGACAGAGAGAGAGACAGAGAGAGACAGAGAGAGAGACAGAGAGAAAGAGAAAGACAGAGACAAAGAGAGAGACAGAGAGTGAGACACAGATAGAGACAGAGAGAGACACAGAGAGAGACATAGAGAGACAGAGAGAGACA
>NW_028227276.1:15638291-15725791 GCF_978045245.1 Mus caroli | reverse complement strand
AAGAGACAGAGAGAGACACAGAGAGAAAGAGAGAGAGACACAGAGAGACACAGAGAGAGACCTAGAGAGAGAGCCATAGAGAGACACAGAGACAGACAGAGAGAAACAGAAAGAAATACAGAGAGAGACAGAGATAGGGATATAGAGAGACATAGAGAGAGACATAGAGAGAGTGGGAGAGACCGAAAGAGATACAAAGAGAGAGACAGAGAGAGACAGAGACAGAGTGAGATAGACTGAGTGAGACAGAAAGAGAGACAGAGATAGAGACAGAGAGAGACAGAGAGAGACACAGAGAGGGACAGAGAGAGAGACAGAAAGAGAGAGACAGAGAGAGAGAAAGAGAGAGAGAGAGACAGAGAGAGAAACAGAGAGAGACAGAAAGAGACAGAGATAGAGAGGGAGACACAGTGAGACACAGAGAGAGACAGAGCTACACAGAGAGATACAGAGAGAGACACAGAGAGAGACATAGAGAGACAGAGAGACAGAGAGACACACAGAGAGAGACAGAGAGAGACAGAGAGACCGAGAGAGACAGAGATAGGGATAGAGAGAGACATAGAGAGAGACAGAGAGTGACAGAGAGAGAGACAGAGAGAGACAGAGAGAGAGACATAGAAATACAGAGAGAAACAAAGAAAGACAGAGAGAGACAGAGAGATACAGAGAGAGAGACAGAAAAGAGACAAAGAGAGAAACAGATCGAGACAGAGAAAGACAGAGAGCGACAGAGAGAGACAGAAAGAGACTTACAGAGAGAAACAAAGAGAGACAGAAAGAGATATAGAAAGAGACAGAGAGAAACAGATTGAGACAAATAGAGAAATAGAGAGAGACAGATATTGAGACAGAGAAAGACAGAAAGAGACAGAGAGAGACATAGAGAGACAAAGAGACAGACAGAGACAGGGAGAGACAGAGAGAGACACAGAGAGAGACAGAGAGAGACAGAGAGAGAGACAAAGAGAGACAGAGAGAGAGACATAGTGAGACATTGAAATAAAGAGAGAGACAATGAAAGACAGAGAGAGGACAGAGAGAGACAGAGAGAGAGACAGACAGAGACAGAAAAGAGACAAAGATAGAGAGACAGAGAGAGACACAGAGAGAGGAAGAGAGAGACAGAGAGTCAGAGACAAAGAGAGAGACAGAGAGAGACAGAGAGAGACAGAAAAAGAGACAGAGAGAGATATAGAGAGACAGAGAGAGACACAGAGAGAGACAGAAAGAGAGACAGAGACAAAGAGAGAGACAGAGAGAGACAGAGAGAGAGTGAGTTAGTCAGAAAGAGAGATAGAGAGAAACTGAGATAGGGATATAGAGAGACAGAGAGAGGAACAGAGAGAGACATAGAGAGAGTGAGAGAGAAAGAAAGTGAGAGAGTGAGACAGAGAGAGACAGTGATGGAGACAGAGAGAGACAGAGAGAGACATAGAGAGAGACAGAGAGAGACAGAGAGAGAGACAGAGAGAGACAGAGACAAAGAAAGACACAGAGAGAGACAGAGAGAGATAAAGAGATACAGAGAGAGAGACAGAGAGAGACAGAGAGAGAGAGAGAGAGAGACAGGGAGAGACAAAGAGAGAGACAGAGAGAGACAGAGATAGAGACAAAGAGAGACAGAGAGAGACAAAGAGAGAGACAGAGAGAGACAGAGAGAGACAGAGAGAGAGACAGAGAGAGACACAGAGAGATACAGAGAGACACAGAGAGAGACAGAGAGAGACAGAGATAGGGATAGAGAGAGATATAGAGAGAGACAGAGAGAGACATAGAGAGAGTGAGAGAGACATAAATAGAGACAGAGAGAGACACAGAGAGAGAAAGAGAAAGACAAAGAGAGACAGAGAGAGAGAGACAGAGAGAGACAGAGAGAGACACAGAGAAACACAGAGAGACACAGAGAGAGGAAGAGAGAGACAGAGAGAGAGAGAGAGACAGAGACAAAGAGAGAGACAGAGAGAGACAGAGAGATTCAAAGAAAGAGACAGAGAGAGATATAGAGAGACAGAGAGAGACAGAGAGTGAGAGAGACAGAAAGAGAGACAGAGAGAGACAGAGATAGGGATAGAGAGAGACATACAGAGAGACAGAGAGAGACAGAGACATAGTGAGATAGACTGAGTGAGACAGAGAGAGAGACAGAAAGAGACAGAGATAGAGACAGAGAGACAGAGAGAGACACAGAGAGATACATAAAAAAAGTGAGAGATACAGAAAGTGAGAGAGTGAGACAGAGAGAGACAGTGATGGAGACAGAGGGAGACAGAGAGAGACACGGAGAGAGACAGAGAGAGACAGAGAGAGAGACAGAGAGAGACAGAGACAAAGAAAGACACAGAGAGAGACAGAGAGAGACAGAGAGATACAGAGAGAGAGACAGAGAGAGACATAGAGAGACAGAGAGAGACAGAGAGAGACACAGAGAGAGACAGAGAGAGACAGAGAGAGAGTGAGAGAGACATAAAGAGAGACAGAGAGAGACACAGAGAGAGAAAGAGAGAGACAGAGAGAGAGACAGAGAGAGACAGAGAGAGACAGAGAGAGTGACAGAGAGAGACAGAGAAAGACAGAGATAGAGAGCGAGACAAAGGGAGACACAGAGAGAGACAGAGCAAGACAGAGAGATACAGAGAGAGATACAGAGAGAGACATAGAGAGACTGAGAGACAGAATGAGACAGGGAGAGACAGAGAGAGAGACAGAGAAAGACAGAGAGAGAGACAGAGAGAGAGAGAGAAAGAGAGTGACAGAGACACAGAGATTGACAGAGAGAGAGAGACAGAGAGAGACAGAGAGAGAGACAGAGAGAGACAGAGATAGACACAGAGAGAGGAAGAGAGGGACAGAGAGAGAGAGACAGAGACAAAGAGAGAGACAAAGAAAGAGACAGAGAGATATAGAGAGACAGAAAGAGACACAGAGTGAGACAAAGAGAGAGACAGAGAGAGATAGAGAGTGAGAGAGACAGAAAGAGAGACAGAGAGAGAGACAGAGAGAGACAGAGATAGAGACAGAGACAGAGAGAGACACAGAGAGAGACAGAGACAGAGAGAGAGACAGAGAGGGACAGAGAGAGAAAGAGAGACAGAGAGAAACAGGGAGAGACAGAAAGAGAGACAGAGAGACAGAGATAGAGACAGAGAGACACAGAGAGAGACAGAAAGAGACAGAGAGAGACACAGAGAGAAAGAGAGAGAGACACAGAGAGACACAGAGAGAGACCTAGAGGGAGAGCCATAGAGAGACACAGAGACAGACAGAGTGAAAAAGAAAGAAATACAGAGAGAGACAGAGATAGGGATATAGTGAGACATAGAGAGAGACATAGAGAGAGTGAGAGAGACAGAAAGAGATACAAAGAGAGAGACAGAGAGAGACAGAGACAGAGAGAGATAGACTGAGTGAGACAGAAAGAGAGACAGAGATAGAGACAGAGAGAGACAGAGAGAGACACAGAGAGGGACAGAGAGAGAGACAGAGAGAGAGAGAGACAGAGAGCGAGAAAGAGAGAGAGAGACAGGGAGAGACAGAGAGAGACACAGAGAGAGACAGAGAGAGACAGAGAGAGAGAGACAAAGAGAAACAGAGAGAGAGACATAGTGAGACATTGAAATAAAGAGAGAGACAATGAAAGACAGAGAGAGGACAGAGAGAGACAGAGAGAGAGACAGACAGAGACAGAAAAGAGACAAAGATAGAGAGACAGAGAGAGACACAGAGAGAGGAAGAGAGAGACAGAGAGTCAGAGACAAAGAGAGAGACAGAGAGAGACAGAGAGAGACAGAAAAAGAGACAGAGAGAGATATAGAGAGACAGAGAGAGACACAGAGAGAGACAGAGAGAGAGACAGAGACCAAGAGAGAGACAGAGAGAGACAGAGAGAGAGTGAGTTAGTCAGAAAGAGAGACAGAGAGAGACTGAGATAGGGATATAGAGAGACAGAGAGAGAGACAGAGAGAGACATAGAGAGAGTGAGAGAGAAAGAAAGTGAGAGAGTGAGACAGAGAGAGACAGTGATGGAGACAGAGAGAGACAGAGAGAGACATAGAGAGAGACAGAGAGAGACAGAGAGAGAGACAGAGAGAGACAGAGACAAAGAAAGACACAGAGAGAGACAGAGAGAGATAAAGAGATATATAGAGAGAGACAGAGAGAGACAGAGAGAGAGAGAGAGACAGGGAGAGACAAAGAGAGAGACAGAGAGAGACAGAGATAGAGACAAAGAGAGACAGAGAGAGACAAAGAGAGAGACAGAGAGAGACAGAGAGAGACACAGAGAGAGACAGAGAGAGACACAGAGAGAGACAGAGAGACACAGAGAGAGACAGAGATAGGGATAGAGAGAGATATAGAGAGAGACAGAGAGAGACATAGAGAGAGTGAGAGAGACATAAAGAGAGACAGAGAGAGACACAGAGAGAGAAAGAGAAAGACAAAGAGAGAGACAGAGAGAGAGAGACAGAGAGAGACAGAGAGAGAGACACAGAGAAACACAGAGAGACACAGAGAGAGGAAGAGAGAGACAGAGAGAGAGAGACAGAGACAAAGAGAGAGACAGAGAGAGACAGAGAGATTCAGAGAAAAAGACAGAGAGAGATATAGAGAGACAGAGAGAGACAGAGAGTGAGAGAGACAGAAAGAGAGACAGAGAGAACAGAGATAGGGATAGAGAGAGACATACAGAGAGACAGAGAGACAGAGACATAGTGAGATAGACTGAGTGAGACAGAGAGAGAGACAGAAAGAGACAGAGATAGAGACAGAGAGACAGAGAGAGACACAGAGAGATACATAAAAAGAGTGAGAGATACAGAAAGTGAGAGAGTGAGACAGAGAGAGACAGTGATGGAGACAGAGGGAGACAGAGAGAGACACGGAGAGAGACAGAGAGAGACAGAGAGAGAGACAGAGAGAGACAGAGACAAAGAAAGACACAGAGAGAGACAGAGAGAGACAGAGAGATACAGAGAGAGAGACAGAGAGAGACATAGAGAGACAGAGAGAGACAGAGAGAGACACAGAGAGAGACAGAGAGAGACAGAGAGAGAGTGAGAGAGACATAAAGAGAGACAGAGAGAGAGACACAGAGAGAGAAAGAGAGAGACAGAGAGAGAGACAGAGAGAGACAGAGAGAGACAGAGAGAGTGACAGAGAGAGACAGAGAAAGACAGAGATAGAGAGCGAGACAAAGGGAGACACAGAGAGAGACAGAGCAAGACAGAGAGATACAGAGAGAGATACAGAGAGAGACATAGAGAGACTGAGAGACAGAATGAGACAGGGAGAGACAGAGAGAGAGACAGAGAAAGACAGAGAGAGAGACAGAGAGAGAGAGAAAGAGAGTGACAGAGACACAGAGATTGACAGAGAGAGAGACAGAGAGAGACAGAGATAGAGACAGAGAGAGTCAGAGATAGACACAGAGAGAGGAAGAGATGGACAGAGAGAGAGAGACAGAGACAAAGAGAGAGACAAAGAAAGAGACAGAGAGATATAGAGAGACAGAAAGAGACACAGAGTGAGACAAAGAGATAGACAGAGAGAGATAGAGAGTGAGAGAGACAGAAAGAGAGACAGAGAGAGAGAGACAGAGAGAGACAGAGATAGAGACAGAGACAGAGAGAGACACAGAGAGAGACAGAGAGAGACAGAGAGAGAGACAGAGAGGGACAGAGAGAGAAAGAGAGACAGAGAGAGACAGGGAGAGACAGAAAGAGAGACAGAGAGACAGAGATAGAGACAGAGAGACACAGAGAGAGACACAGAGAGAGACAGAAAGAGACAGAGAGAGACACAGAGAGAAAGAGAGAGAGACACAGAGAGACACAGAGAGAGACCTAGAGGGAGAGCCATAGAGAGACACAGAGACAGACAGAGAGAAAAAGAAAGAAATACAGAGAGAGACAGAGATAGGGATATAGAGAGACATAGAGAGAGACATAGAGAGAGTGAGAGAGACAGAAAGAGATACAAAGAGAGAGACAGAGAGAGACAGAGAGAGATAGACTGAGTGAGACAGAAAGAGAGACAGAGATAGAAACAGAGAGAGACAGAGAGAGACACAGAGAGTGACAGCGAGAGAGACAGAGAGAGAGAGACAGAGAGCGAGAAAGAGAGAGAGAGACAGGGAGAGACAGAGAGAGACACAGAGAGAGACAGAGAGAGACAGAGAGAGAGAGACAAAGAGAGACAGAGAGAGAGACATAGTGAGACATTGAAATAAAGAGAGAGACAATGAAAGACAGAGATAGGACAGAGAGAGACAGAGAGAGAGACAGACAGAGACAGAAAAGAGACAAAGATAGAGAGACAGAGAGAGACACAGAGAGAAGAAGAGAGAGACAGAGAGTCAGAGACAATGAGAGAGACAGAGAGAGACAGAGAGAGACAGAAAAAGAGACAGAGAGAGATATAGAGAGGCAGAGAGAGACACAGAGAGAGACAGAGAGAGAGACAGAGACAAAGAGAGAGACAGAGAGAGACAGAGAGAGAGTGAGATAGTCAGAAAGAGAGACAGAGAGACTGAGATAGGGATATAGAGAGACAGAGAGAGACAGAGAGAGACATAGAGAGAGTGAGAGAGAAAGAAAGTGGGAGAGTGAGACAGAGAGAGACAGTGATGGAGACAGAGAGAGACAGAGAGAGACATAGAGAGAGAAAGAGAGAGACAGAGAGATAGACAGAGAGAGACAGAGACAAAGAAAGACACAGAGAGAGACAGAGAGAGATAAAGAGATACAGAGAGAGAGACAGAGAGAGACAGAGAGAGACAGGGAGAGACAAAGAGAGAGACAGAGAGAGACAGAGATAGAGACAAAGAGAGACAGAGAGAGACAAAGAGAGAGACAGAGAGAGAGAGACAGAGAGAAAGAGAGAGAGAGACAGAGAGAGACAGAGAGAGAAACAGAGAGAGACAGAAAGAGACAGATATAGAGAGGGAGACACAGTGAGACACAGAGAGAGACAGAGCTACACAGAGAGATACAGAGAGAGACACAGAGAGAGACATAGAGAGACAGAGAGACAGAGAGACACACAGAGAGAGACAGAGAGAGACAGAGAGACCGAGAGAGACAGAGATAGGGATAGAGAGAGACATAGAGAGAGACAGAGAGTGACAGAGAGAGAGACAGAGAGAGACAGAGAGAGAGACATAGAAATACAGAGAGAAACAAAGAAAGACAGAGAGAGACAGAGAGATACAGAGAGAGAGACAGAAAAGAGACAAAGAGAGAGAGACAGATCGAGACAGAGAAAGACAGAGAGCGACAGAGAGAGACAGAGAGAGACAGAGAGAGACAGAGACAAAGAGAGACAGAGAGAGAGACATAGTGAGACATTGAAATAAAGAGAGACAATGAAAGACAGAGAGAGGGACAGAGAGAGACAGAGAGAGACACAGAGAGAGACAGAGAGAGACAGAGAGAGACAGAGAGAGACAGAGACAAAGAGAGACAGAGAGAGAGACATAGTGAGACATTGAAATAAAGAGAGACAATGAAAGACAGAGAGAGGGACAGAGAGAGACAGAGAGAGACACAGAGAGAGACAGAAAGAGACAGAGAGAGACATAGAGAGAGTGAGAGAGACAGAGAGAGAGTCAGAGACAAAGAGAGAGACAGAGAGAGACAGAGAAAGAGACAGAGAGAGATATAGAGAGACAGAGAGAGACACAGAGAGAGACAGAGAGAGGGACAGAGACAAAGAGAGAGACAGAGAGAGAGTGAGAGAGTCAGAAAGAGAGACAGAGAGAGACTGAGATAGGGATATAGAGAGACAGAGAGAGAGACAGAGAGAGACATAGAGAGAGTGAGAGAGACAGAAAGTGAGAGAGTGAGACAGAGAGAGACAGTGATGGAGACAGAGAGAGACAGAGAGAGACATAGAGAGAGACAGAGAGAGACAGAAAGATAGACAGAGAGAGACAGAGACAAAGAAAGACACAGAGAGAGACAGAGAGAGATAAAGAGATACAGAGAGAGAGACAGAAAGAGACAGAGAGAGACAGAGAGTGTGACAGAGAGAGACAGAGAGAGAGAGACAAAGAGAGACAGAGAGAGAGACAAAGTGAGACATTGAAATAAAGAGAGAGACAATGAAAGACAGAGAGAGGGACAGAGAGAGACATAGAGAGAGTGAGAGAGACAGAAAGTGAGAGAGTGAGACAGAGAGAGACAGTGATGGAGACAGAGAGAGACATAGAGAGAGACAGAGATAGATAGAAAGATAGACAGAGAGAGACAGAGACAAAGAAAGACACAGAGAGAGACAGAGAGAGATAAAGAGATACAGAGAGAGAGACAGAAAGAGACAGAGAGAGACAGAGAGAGAGACAGAGAGAGACAGAGAGAGAGACAGAGAGAGACACAGAGAGAGAAAGAGAGAGACACAGAAAGAGACAGAGAGAGACACAGAGAGAGACAGAGAGTGACATAGAGAGTGTGAGAGAGACATAAAGAGAGACAGAGAGAGACACAGAGAGACAAAGAGAGAGACAAAGAGAGAGACAGAGAGAGAGACAGAGAGAGACAGAGAGACAGAGAGAAACAGAGAAAGACAGAGATAGAGAGCGAGACAAAGGGAGACACAGAGAGAGACAGAGCTAGACAGAGAGATACAGAGAGAGAGACAGAGAGAGACAGAGAGACAGAGAGAAACAGAGAAAGACAGAGATAGAGAGCGAGACAAAGGGAGACACAGCGAGAGACAGAACTAGACAGAGAGATACAGAGAGAGAGACAGAGAGAGACAGAGAGAGAGAAAGAGAGAGACAGAGACACAGAGATTGACAGAGAGAGAGACACAGAGAGAGACAGAGAGAGAGAGACAGAGAGAGACACAGAGAGAGACAGAGAGAGACAGAGAGAGACAGAGAAAGACAGAGATAGGGATAGAGAGATACATAGCGAGAGACTGAGAGCGACGGAGAGAGACAGACAGAGAGAGACAGAGAGAGACACAGAGAGAGACAGAGAGAGACACAGAGAGAGACAGAGAGAGACACAGAGAGAGACAGAGATAGGGATAGAGAGAGACATAGAGAGAGACAGAGAGAGACAGAGAGAGAGTGAGAGAGACATAAAGAGAGACAGAGAGAGACACAGAGAAAGAGAAAGACAAATAGAGAGACAGAGAGAGACAGAGAGAGACAGAGATAGAGAGCGAGACAAAGGGAGACACAGAGAGAGACAGAGCTAGACAGAGAGATACAGAGAGAGAGACAGAGAGAGACATAGAGACTGAGAGACAGAATTATACAGGGAGAGACAGAGAGAGACAGAGAGAGAGACAGAGAGAGACACAGAGAGAGAAACAGAGAGAGAGAGAAAGAGAGACACAGAGAGAGACAGAGAGAGACAGAGATAGGGATATAAAGAGACATAGAGAGAGACAGAGAGCGATGGAGAGAGACAGACAGAGAGAGACAGAGAGAGACAAAGAGAGGAGACAGAGACAGAGAGAGAGACGTAGAGAGACATAGAAATAGAGAGGGACAAAGAAAGACAGAGAGAGAGAAAGAGAGAGACAGACAGATACAGACAGAGACAGAAAAGAGACAAAGAGAGAGAGACTGAGAGAGACAGAGAAAGACAGAGAGCGACAGAGAAAGAGACAGAGAGAGATATAGAGAGACAGAGAGAGACACAGAGAGATACACAGAGAGAGACAGAGGCAAAGATAGAGGCAGAGAGAGACAGAGAGAGAGTGAGAGAGACAGAAAGAGTGACAGAGAGAGACAGAGATAGGGATAGAGAGAGCCATAGAGAGAGACATAGAGAGAATGAGAGAGACAGAAAGAGAGAAAGAGAGAGAGACAGAGACAGACAGAGACAGAGTGAGATAGACTGAGTGAGACAGAGAGAGAGACAGAGAGAGACAGAGATAGAGATAGAGAGAGACAGAGAGAGACACAGAAAGAGACAGAGAGAGACAGAGAGAGAAATACAGAGAGAGATGTAGAGAGTCAGAGAGAGACACAGAGAGAGACAAAGAGAGACAGAGAGAGACAAAAATAGTAACAGAGAGAGACAGAGAGAGAGACAGAGAGAGACAGAGACAGAGGGAGAGAGAAAGAGACAGAGAGAGACAGAGAGAGACAGAGAGAGACAGAGAGAGACACAGAAAGAGACAGAGAGAGACAGAGAGAGAAATACAGAGAGAGATGTAGAGAGACAGAGAGAGACACAGAGAGAGACAGAGAGAGACAGAGAGAGACAAAAATAGTAACAGAGAGAGACAGAGAGAGAGACAGAGAGAGACAGAGACAGAGGGAGAGAGAAAGAGACAGAGAGAGACAGAGAGAGACACAGAGAAAGACAGAGAAAGAGACAGAGAGACATAGAGAGAGACAGAGAGAGAGACAGAGAGAGACAAAGAGAGACAGAGAGAGACATACAGAGAGAGATATAGAGAGAAAGAGAGAGAGACAGAGAGAGACAGAGAGAGAAAAAGAGAGAAACAGAGAGAGACAGAGAGAGACAGAAAGAGACAGAGAGAGACAGAAAGAGAAAGAGAGACATAGAGAGAGACAGAGAGAGACACAGAGAGAGGAAGAGAGAGACAGAGATAGGGATAGAGAGAGACATAATGAGAGACAGAGAGAGACATAGAGAGAGTGAGAGAGACAGAAAGAGAGACAGAGAGACAGAGAGACACAGAGAGAGAGTGAAATAGACTGAGTGAGACAGAAATAGAGACAGAGATAGAGACAGAATGAGACAGAGAGAGACACAGAGAGAGACAGAGAGAGACAGAGAGAGAGACAGAGAGGGACAGAGAGAGAAAGAGAGACAGAGAGAGACAGGGAGAGACAGAAAGAGAGACAGAGAGACAGAGATAGAGACAGAGAGACACAGAGAGAGACACAGAGAGAGACAGAAAGAGACAGAGAGAGACACAGAGAGAAAGAGAGAGAGACACAGAGAGACACAGAGAGAGACCTAGAGGGAGAGCCATAGAGAGACACAGAGACAGACAGAGAGAAAAAGAAAGAAATACAGAGAGAGACAGAGATAGGGATATAGAGAGACATAGAGAGAGACATAGAGAGAGTGAGAGAGACAGAAAGAGATACAAAGAGAGAGACAGAGAGAGACAGAGAGAGATAGACTGAGTGAGACAGAAAGAGAGACAGAGATAGAAACAGAGAGAGACAGAGAGAGACACAGAGAGTGACAGCGAGAGAGACAGAGAGAGAGAGACAGAGAGCGAGAAAGAGAGAGAGAGACAGGGAGAGACAGAGAGAGACACAGAGAGAGACAGAGAGAGACAGAGAGAGAGAGACAAAGAGAGACAGAGAGAGAGACATAGTGAGACATTGAAATAAAGAGAGAGACAATGAAAGACAGAGATAGGACAGAGAGAGACAGAGAGAGAGACAGACAGAGACAGAAAAGAGACAAAGATAGAGAGACAGAGAGAGACACAGAGAGAAGAAGAGAGAGACAGAGAGTCAGAGACAATGAGAGAGACAGAGAGAGACAGAGAGAGACAGAAAAAGAGACAGAGAGAGATATAGAGAGGCAGAGAGAGACACAGAGAGAGACAGAGAGAGAGACAGAGACAAAGAGAGAGACAGAGAGAGACAGAGAGAGAGTGAGATAGTCAGAAAGAGAGACAGAGAGACTGAGATAGGGATATAGAGAGACAGAGAGAGACAGAGAGAGACATAGAGAGAGTGAGAGAGAAAGAAAGTGGGAGAGTGAGACAGAGAGAGACAGTGATGGAGACAGAGAGAGACAGAGAGAGACATAGAGAGAGAAAGAGAGAGACAGAGAGATAGACAGAGAGAGACAGAGACAAAGAAAGACACAGAGAGAGACAGAGAGAGATAAAGAGATACAGAGAGAGAGACAGAGAGAGACAGAGAGAGACAGGGAGAGACAAAGAGAGAGACAGAGAGAGACAGAGATAGAGACAAAGAGAGACAGAGAGAGACAAAGAGAGAGACAGAGAGAGAGAGACAGAGAGAAAGAGAGAGAGAGACAGAGAGAGACAGAGAGAGAAACAGAGAGAGACAGAAAGAGACAGATATAGAGAGGGAGACACAGTGAGACACAGAGAGAGACAGAGCTACACAGAGAGATACAGAGAGAGACACAGAGAGAGACATAGAGAGACAGAGAGACAGAGAGACACACAGAGAGAGACAGAGAGAGACAGAGAGACCGAGAGAGACAGAGATAGGGATAGAGAGAGACATAGAGAGAGACAGAGAGTGACAGAGAGAGAGACAGAGAGAGACAGAGAGAGAGACATAGAAATACAGAGAGAAACAAAGAAAGACAGAGAGAGACAGAGAGATACAGAGAGAGAGACAGAAAAGAGACAAAGAGAGAGAGACAGATCGAGACAGAGAAAGACAGAGAGCGACAGAGAGAGACAGAGAGAGACAGAGAGAGACAGAGACAAAGAGAGACAGAGAGAGAGACATAGTGAGACATTGAAATAAAGAGAGACAATGAAAGACAGAGAGAGGGACAGAGAGAGACAGAGAGAGACACAGAGAGAGACAGAGAGAGACAGAGAGAGACAGAGAGAGACAGAGACAAAGAGAGACAGAGAGAGAGACATAGTGAGACATTGAAATAAAGAGAGACAATGAAAGACAGAGAGAGGGACAGAGAGAGACAGAGAGAGACACAGAGAGAGACAGAAAGAGACAGAGAGAGACATAGAGAGAGTGAGAGAGACAGAGAGAGAGTCAGAGACAAAGAGAGAGACAGAGAGAGACAGAGAAAGAGACAGAGAGAGATATAGAGAGACAGAGAGAGACACAGAGAGAGACAGAGAGAGGGACAGAGACAAAGAGAGAGACAGAGAGAGAGTGAGAGAGTCAGAAAGAGAGACAGAGAGAGACTGAGATAGGGATATAGAGAGACAGAGAGAGAGACAGAGAGAGACATAGAGAGAGTGAGAGAGACAGAAAGTGAGAGAGTGAGACAGAGAGAGACAGTGATGGAGACAGAGAGAGACAGAGAGAGACATAGAGAGAGACAGAGAGAGACAGAAAGATAGACAGAGAGAGACAGAGACAAAGAAAGACACAGAGAGAGACAGAGAGAGATAAAGAGATACAGAGAGAGAGACAGAAAGAGACAGAGAGAGACAGAGAGTGTGACAGAGAGAGACAGAGAGAGAGAGACAAAGAGAGACAGAGAGAGAGACAAAGTGAGACATTGAAATAAAGAGAGAGACAATGAAAGACAGAGAGAGGGACAGAGAGAGACATAGAGAGAGTGAGAGAGACAGAAAGTGAGAGAGTGAGACAGAGAGAGACAGTGATGGAGACAGAGAGAGACATAGAGAGAGACAGAGATAGATAGAAAGATAGACAGAGAGAGACAGAGACAAAGAAAGACACAGAGAGAGACAGAGAGAGATAAAGAGATACAGAGAGAGAGACAGAAAGAGACAGAGAGAGACAGAGAGAGAGACAGAGAGAGACAGAGAGAGAGACAGAGAGAGACACAGAGAGAGAAAGAGAGAGACACAGAAAGAGACAGAGAGAGACACAGAGAGAGACAGAGAGTGACATAGAGAGTGTGAGAGAGACATAAAGAGAGACAGAGAGAGACACAGAGAGACAAAGAGAGAGACAAAGAGAGAGACAGAGAGAGAGACAGAGAGAGACAGAGAGACAGAGAGAAACAGAGAAAGACAGAGATAGAGAGCGAGACAAAGGGAGACACAGAGAGAGACAGAGCTAGACAGAGAGATACAGAGAGAGAGACAGAGAGAGACAGAGAGACAGAGAGAAACAGAGAAAGACAGAGATAGAGAGCGAGACAAAGGGAGACACAGCGAGAGACAGAACTAGACAGAGAGATACAGAGAGAGAGACAGAGAGAGACAGAGAGAGAGAAAGAGAGAGACAGAGACACAGAGATTGACAGAGAGAGAGACACAGAGAGAGACAGAGAGAGAGAGACAGAGAGAGACACAGAGAGAGACAGAGAGAGACAGAGAGAGACAGAGAAAGACAGAGATAGGGATAGAGAGATACATAGCGAGAGACTGAGAGCGACGGAGAGAGACAGACAGAGAGAGACAGAGAGAGACACAGAGAGAGACAGAGAGAGACACAGAGAGAGACAGAGAGAGACACAGAGAGAGACAGAGATAGGGATAGAGAGAGACATAGAGAGAGACAGAGAGAGACAGAGAGAGAGTGAGAGAGACATAAAGAGAGACAGAGAGAGACACAGAGAAAGAGAAAGACAAATAGAGAGACAGAGAGAGACAGAGAGAGACAGAGATAGAGAGCGAGACAAAGGGAGACACAGAGAGAGACAGAGCTAGACAGAGAGATACAGAGAGAGAGACAGAGAGAGACATAGAGACTGAGAGACAGAATTATACAGGGAGAGACAGAGAGAGACAGAGAGAGAGACAGAGAGAGACACAGAGAGAGAAACAGAGAGAGAGAGAAAGAGAGACACAGAGAGAGACAGAGAGAGACAGAGATAGGGATATAAAGAGACATAGAGAGAGACAGAGAGCGATGGAGAGAGACAGACAGAGAGAGACAGAGAGAGACAAAGAGAGGAGACAGAGACAGAGAGAGAGACGTAGAGAGACATAGAAATAGAGAGGGACAAAGAAAGACAGAGAGAGAGAAAGAGAGAGACAGACAGATACAGACAGAGACAGAAAAGAGACAAAGAGAGAGAGACTGAGAGAGACAGAGAAAGACAGAGAGCGACAGAGAAAGAGACAGAGAGAGATATAGAGAGACAGAGAGAGACACAGAGAGATACACAGAGAGAGACAGAGGCAAAGATAGAGGCAGAGAGAGACAGAGAGAGAGTGAGAGAGACAGAAAGAGTGACAGAGAGAGACAGAGATAGGGATAGAGAGAGCCATAGAGAGAGACATAGAGAGAATGAGAGAGACAGAAAGAGAGAAAGAGAGAGAGACAGAGACAGACAGAGACAGAGTGAGATAGACTGAGTGAGACAGAGAGAGAGACAGAGAGAGACAGAGATAGAGATAGAGAGAGACAGAGAGAGACACAGAAAGAGACAGAGAGAGACAGAGAGAGAAATACAGAGAGAGATGTAGAGAGTCAGAGAGAGACACAGAGAGAGACAAAGAGAGACAGAGAGAGACAAAAATAGTAACAGAGAGAGACAGAGAGAGAGACAGAGAGAGACAGAGACAGAGGGAGAGAGAAAGAGACAGAGAGAGACAGAGAGAGACAGAGAGAGACAGAGAGAGACACAGAAAGAGACAGAGAGAGACAGAGAGAGAAATACAGAGAGAGATGTAGAGAGACAGAGAGAGACACAGAGAGAGACAGAGAGAGACAGAGAGAGACAAAAATAGTAACAGAGAGAGACAGAGAGAGAGACAGAGAGAGACAGAGACAGAGGGAGAGAGAAAGAGACAGAGAGAGACAGAGAGAGACACAGAGAAAGACAGAGAAAGAGACAGAGAGACATAGAGAGAGACAGAGAGAGAGACAGAGAGAGACAAAGAGAGACAGAGAGAGACATACAGAGAGAGATATAGAGAGAAAGAGAGAGAGACAGAGAGAGACAGAGAGAGAAAAAGAGAGAAACAGAGAGAGACAGAGAGAGACAGAAAGAGACAGAGAGAGACAGAAAGAGAAAGAGAGACATAGAGAGAGACAGAGAGAGACACAGAGAGAGGAAGAGAGAGACAGAGATAGGGATAGAGAGAGACATAATGAGAGACAGAGAGAGACATAGAGAGAGTGAGAGAGACAGAAAGAGAGACAGAGAGACAGAGAGACACAGAGAGAGAGTGAAATAGACTGAGTGAGACAGAAATAGAGACAGAGATAGAGACAGAATGAGACAGAGAGAGACACAGAGAGAGAAAGAGAGAGACAGAGAGAGAGACAGAGAGAGAGAGACAGAGATAGACAGAGAGACAGACAGAGAGATACAGAGGGAGACAGAGATAAAGAGCGAGACCCAGGGAGACACAGAGTGAGAAAGAGCTAGACAGAAAGATACAGAGAGAGAGACAGAGAGAGACATAGAGAGAAAGAGAGACAGAGAGAGACAGGGAGAGACAGAGAGAGAGACAGAGAGAGACAGAGAGAGAGACAGAGAGAGACAGAGAGAGAGAAAGAGAGAGACAGAGACAAAGAGACAGACAGAGAGAAACAGAGAGAGACACAGAGAGAGAGACAGAGAGAGAGAGACAGAGAGAGACACAGAGAGAGACAGAGAGAGACAGAGTGAGACCGAGAGAGACAGAGATAGGGATAGAGAGAGACAGAGAGAGAGACAGAGAGCGAAAGAGAGAGAGACAGAGAGAGACAGAGAGAGACAGAGAGAGAAACCGAGAGAGACAGAGATAAATAGGGAGACACAGGGAGACAGAGAGAGAGACAGAGCTAGACAGAGAGATACAGAGAGAGAGACAGAGAGAGTCATTGAGAGACAGAGAGACAGAGAGAGACAGGGAGAGACAGAGAGAGAGACAGAGAGAGACATAGATAGAGACAGAGAGAGACAGAGAGAGAGAAAGAGAGAGACAGAGACACAGAGACAGACAGAGACAGAGACAGAGAGAGACACAGAGAGAGAGACAGAGAGAAAGACAGAGAGAGACACAGAGAGAGACAGAAAGATACAGAGTGAAACTGAGAGAGACAGAGATAGGGATAGAGAGAGACATAGATAGAGACAGAGAGCGACAGAGAGAGAGACAGAGAGAGACAGAGAGAGACAGAGAGAGACAGAGATAGACACAGAGAGAGACAGAGAGACAGAAAGATAGAGAGAGAGAAATAGAGAGACATAGAAATACAGAGAGAAACAAAGAAAGACAGAGAGAGACAGAGAGAGACAGAGAGAGAAACAGACAGAGACAGAAAAGAGACAAAGAGAGAGAGACAGAGAGAGACAGAGAAAGACAGAGTGAAACCGAGAGAGACAGAGATAGGGATAGAGAGAGACATAGATAGAGACAGAGAGCGACAGAGAGAGAGACAGAGAGAGACAGAGAGAGACAGAGAGAGACATTTAGAGACAAAGAGAGACAAAGAGAGACAGAAAGATAGAGAGAAATAGAGAGACATAGAAAAACAGAGAGAAACAAAGAAAGACAGAGAGAGACAGAGAGAGACAGAGAGAGACAGAGAGAGACAGAGAGAGACAAAGAGAGACACAGAGAGAGACAGAGAGAGACAGAGATAGGGATAGAGAGAGATATAGAGAGAGACAGAGAGAGACATAGAGAGAGTGAGAGAGACATAAAGAGAGACAGAGAGAGACACAGAGAGAGAAAGAGAAAGACAAAGAGAGAGACAGAGAGAGAGACAGAGAGAGACAGAGAGAGAGACACAGAGAAACACTGAGAGACACAGAGAGAGGAAGAGAGAGACAGAGAGAGAGAGATTCAGAGAAAGAGACAAGGAGAGATATAGAGAGACAGAGAGAGACAGAGAGTGAGAGAGACAGAAAGAGAGACAGAGAGAGACAGAGATAGGGATAGACAGAGACATAGAGAGAGACAGAGAGACACAGAGAGAGACAGAGAGAGAGACAGAGAGACAGAGATAAAGACAGAGAGAGACAGAGAGAGAGAAAGAGAGGGACAGAGAGAGAAAGAGAGACAGAGAGAGACAGGGAGAGACAGAGAGAGAGACAGAGAGACAGAGATAGAGACAGAGAGACACAGAGAGAAACACAGAGAGAGACAGAAAGAGACAGAGAGAGACACAGAAAGAAAGAGAGAGAGACACAGAGAGACACAGAGAGAGACCTAGAGAGAGAGCCATAGAGAGACACAGAGAGAGACAGAGAGAAAGAGAGAGAAATACAGAGAGAGACAGAGAAAGGGATATAGAGAGACATAGAGAGAAACATAGAGAGAGTGAGAGAGACAGAAAGAGAGACAGAGATAGAGACAGAGAGAGACAGAGAGAGACACAGAGAGGGACAGAGAGAGAGACAGAGAGAGAGAGACAGAGAGAGAGAAAGAGAGAGACAGAGAGAAACAGAGAGAGAAAGAGAGAGAGAGAAAGAGACAGAGATAGAGAGGGAGACACAGTGAGACACAGAGAGAGACAGAGCTACACAGAGAGATACAGAGAGAGAGACAGAGAGATACATAGAGAGACAGAGAGACAGAGAGACACACAGAGAGAGACAGAGAGAGACAGAGAGACCGAGAGAGACAGAGATAGGGATAGAGAGAGACATAGAGAGAGACAGAGAGTGACAGAGAGAGAGACAGAGAGAGAGACATAGAAATACAGAGAGAAACAAAGAAAGACAGAGAGAGACAGAGAGAGACAGAGAGAGAGACAGACAGAGACAGAAAAGAGACAAAGAGAGAGAGACAGATCGAGACAGAGAAAGACAGAGAGCGACAGAGAGAGACAGAAAGAGACCTACAGAGAGAAACAAAGAGAGACAGAGAGAGATATAGAGAGAGACAGAGAGAAACAGATTGAGACAAATAGAGAAACAGAGAGAGACAGAGATTGAGACAGAGAGAGACAGAAAGAGACAGAGAGAGACATAGAGAGACAAAGAGACAGAGAGAGACAGGGAGAGACAGAGAGAGACACAGAGAGAGACAGAGAGAGACAGAGAGAGACAGAGAGAGACAGAGAGAGAGAGAGACAAAGAGAGACAGAGAGAGAGACATAGTGAGACATTGAAATAAAGAGAGAGACAATGAAAGACAGAGAGAGGGACAGAGACAGACAGAGAGAGACACAGAGAGAGATGGAGAGAGACAGAGAGAGACATAGAGAGAGTGAGAGAGACAGAGAGAGAGTTAGAGACAAAGAGAGAGACAGAGAGAGACAGAGAAAGAGACAGAGAGAAATATAGAGAGACAGAGAGAGACACAGAGAGAGACAGAGAGAGAGACAGAGACAAAGAGAGAGACAGAGAGAGACAGAGAGAGAGTGAGAGAGTCAGAAAGAGAGACAGAGAGAGACTGAGATAGGGATATAGAGAGACAGAGAGAGAGACAGAGAGAGACTTAGAGAGAGTGAGAGAGACAGAAAGTGAGAGAGTGAGACAGAGAGAGACAGTGATGGAGACAGAGAGAGACAGAGAGAGACATAGAGAGAGACAGAGAGAGACAGAGAGAAGAACAGAGAGAGACAGAGACAAAGAAAGACACAGAGAGAGACAGAGAGAGATAAAGAGATACACAGAGAGAGACAGAGAGAGACAGAGAGAGACAGAGAGAGACCGGGAGAGACAAAGAGAGAGACAGAGAGAGACAGAGATAGAGACAAAGAGAGACAGAGAGAGACAAAGAGAGAGACAGAGAGAGACAGAGAGAGAGACAGAGAGAGACAGAGAGAGAGACAGAGAGAGACACAGACAGAGACAGAGAGAGACACAGAGAGAGACACAGAGAGAAACAGAGAGAGACAGAGATAGGGATAGAGAGAGATATAGAGAGAGACAGAGAGAGACATAGAGAGAGTGAGAGAGACATAAAGAGAGACAGAGAGAGACACAGAGAGAGAAAGAGAAAGACAAAGAGAGAGACAGAGAGAGAGAGACACAGAGAAACACAGAGAGACACAGAGAGAGGAAGAGAGAGACAGAGAGAGAGAGAGACAGAGACAAAGAGAGAGACAGAGAGAGACAGAGAGATTCAGAGAAAGAGACAGAGAGAGATATAGAGAGACATAGAGTGAGAGAGACAGAAAGTGAGAGAGTGAGACAGAGAGAGACAGAGATAGGGATAGAGAGAGACATAGAGAGAGACAGAGAGAGACAGAGACATAGTGAGATAGACTGAGTGAGACAGAGAGAGAGACAGAAAGAGACAGAGATAGAGACAGAGAGACAGAGAGAGACACAGAGAGATACATAGAGAGAGTGAGAGAGACAGAAAGTGAGAGAGTGAGACAGAGAGAGACAGTGATGGAGACAGAGGGAGACAGAGAGAGACACAGAGAGAGACAGAGAGAGACACAGAGAGACAGAGACAAAGAAAGACACAGAGAGAGACAGAGAGAGACAGAGAGATACAGAGAGAGAGAGACAGAGAGAGACAGAGAGAGACACAGAGAGAGACAAACAAAGACAGAGAGAGAGACAGACAGAGAGACAGAGATACAGAGACAGAGACACAGAGAAACACATAGAGAGAGACAGAGAGAGACAGAGAGAGAAAAAGAGAGAGACAGAGAGAGACAGAGATAGAGAGCGAGACACAGGGAGACACTGAGAGAGAAGAGCTAGACAGAGAGATACAGAGAGAGAGACAGAGAGAGACATAGAGAGATAGAGAGACAGAGAGAGACAGGGAGAGACAGAAAGAGAGACAGAGAGAGACAGAGAGAGAGACAGAGCGGGACAGAGAGAGAGAAAGAGAAAGACAGAGACACAGAGAGAGACACCTAGTGAGACACAGAGAGAGACAGAGAGAGAGACAGATAGAGACACAGAGAGAGACAGAGAGAGGCAGAGAGAGACAGAGAGAGACAGAGAGAGACAAAGAGAGACAGAGAGAGAGAGACCGAGAGAGACAGAGAGACAGAGAGAGACAGGGAGAGACAAAGAGAGAGACAGAGAGAGACAGAGATAGAGACAGAGAGAGACAGAGAGAGACACAGAAAGAGACAGAGAGAGACACAGAGAGGTACAGAGAGAGAGACAGAAAGAGACACAGAGAGATTCAGAGAGAGAGAGACACAGAGAGAGACAGAGAGAGACACAGAGAGAGAAAGAGACAGAGATAGGGATAGAGAGAGACATAGAGAGAGACAGAGAGACATAGAGAGAGTGAGAGAGACAGAAAGAGAGACAGAGAGAGAGAGAGACAGAGAGAGACAGAGACAGAGTGAAATAGACTGAGTGAGACAGAAAGAGCGACAGAAAGAGAGAAAAAGATAGAAACAGAGAGGGACAGAGAGGGACAAAGAGAGAGAAAGAGAGAGACAGAGAGAGAGACAGAGAGATAGACAGAGAGAGACAGAGAGAGACAGAGAGAGAAAAAGATAGAGACAGAGAAAGACAGAGATAGAGAGCGAGACACAGGTAGACACAGAAAGAGACAGAGCTAGACAGAGAGATACAGAGAGAGAGACAGAGAGAGACATAGAGAGACAGAGAAACAGAGAGAGACAGGGAGAGACAGAGTGAGAGACAGAGAGAGACAGAGAGAGAGAAAGAGAGTGACAGAGACACAGAGAGAGACAGAGAGAGACACAGAAAGAGACAGAGAGAGAGAGACAGAGAGAGACACAGAGAGAGACAGAGAGAGACAGAGAGAGACAGAGATAGGGATAGAGAGAGACATAGAGAGAGACAGAGAGCAACAGAGAGAGACAGAGAGAGACATAGAGAGACAGAGAGAGACAGAGAGAGACAAAGAGAGACAGAGAGATATATAGAGGGAGACATAGAGAGACATAGAAATTCAGAGAGAGACAAAGAAAGACAGAGAGAGAGAGAGAGACAAAGAGAGACAGAGAGAGACATAGAGAGACAAAGAGACAGAGAGAGACAGGGAGAGACAGAGAGAGACACAGAGAGAGACAGAGAGAGACAGAGAGAGACAGAGAGAGAGAGAGACAAAGAGAGACAGAGAGAGAGACATAGTGAGACATTGAAATAAAGAGAGAGACAATGAAAGACAGAGAGAGGGACAGAGAGAGACACAGAGAGAGATGGAGAGAGACAGAGAGAGACATAGAGAGAGTGAGAGAGACAGAGAGAGAGTTAGAGACAAAGAGAGAGACAGAGAGAGACAGAGAAAGAGACAGAGAGAAATATAGAGAGACAGAGAGAGACACAGAGAGAGACAGAGAGAGAGACAGAGACAAAGAGAGAGACAGAGAGAGAGTGAGAGAGTCAGAAAGAGAGACAGAGAGAGACTGAGATAGGGATATAGAGAGACAGAGAGAGAGACAGAGAGAGACTTAGAGAGAGTGAGAGAGACAGAAAGTGAGAGAGTGAGACAGAGAGAGACAGTGATGGAGACAGAGAGAGACAGAGAGAGACATAGAGAGAGACAGAGAGAGACAGAGAGAAGAACAGAGAGAGACAGAGACAAAGAAAGACACAGAGAGAGACAGAGAGAGATAAAGAGATACACAGAGAGAGACAGAGAGAGACAGAGAGAGACAGAGAGAGACCGGGAGAGACAAAGAGAGAGACAGAGAGAGACAGAGATAGAGACAAAGAGAGACAGAGAGAGACAAAGAGAGAGACAGAGAGAGACAGAGAGAGAGACAGAGAGAGACAGAGAGAGAGACAGAGAGAGACACAGAGAGAGACAGAGAGAGACACAGAGAGAGACAGAGAGAGACACAGAGAGAAACAGAGAGAGACAGAGATAGGGATAGAGAGAGATATAGAGAGAGACAGAGAGAGACATAGAGAGAGTGAGAGAGACATAAAGAGAGACAGAGAGAGACACAGAGAGAGAAAGAGAAAGACAAAGAGAGAGACAGAGAGAGAGACAGAGAGAGAGAGACACAGAGAAACACAGAGAGACACAGAGAGAGGAAGAGAGAGACAGAGAGAGAGAGAGACAGAGACAAAGAGAGAGACAGAGAGAGACAGAGAGATTCAGAGAAAGAGACAGAGAGAGATATAGAGAGACATAGAGTGAGAGAGACAGAAAGTGAGAGAGTGAGACAGAGAGAGACAGAGATAGGGATAGAGAGAGACATAGAGAGAGACAGAGAGAGACAGAGACATAGTGAGATAGACTGAGTGAGACAGAGAGAGAGACAGAAAGAGACAGAGATAGAGACAGAGAGACAGAGAGAGACACAGAGAGATACATAGAGAGAGTGAGAGAGACAGAAAGTGAGAGAGTGAGACAGAGAGAGACAGTGATGGAGACAGAGGGAGACAGAGAGAGACACAGAGAGAGACAGAGAGAGACACAGAGAGACAGAGACAAAGAAAGACACAGAGAGAGACAGAGAGAGACAGAGAGATACAGAGAGAGAGAGACAGAGAGAGACAGAGAGAGACACAGAGAGAGACAAACAAAGACAGAGAGAGAGACAGACAGAGAGACAGAGATACAGAGACAGAGACACAGAGAAACACATAGAGAGAGACAGAGAGAGACAGAGAGAGAAAAAGAGAGAGACAGAGAGAGACAGAGATAGAGAGCGAGACACAGGGAGACACTGAGAGAGAAGAGCTAGACAGAGAGATACAGAGAGAGAGACAGAGAGAGACATAGAGAGACAGAGAGACAGAGAGAGACAGGGAGAGACAGAAAGAGAGACAGAGAGAGACAGAGAGAGAGACAGAGAGGGACAGAGAGAGAGAAAGAGAAAGACAGAGACACAGAGAGAGACACAGAGTGAGACACAGAGAGAGACAGAGAGAGAGACAGATAGAGACACAGAGAGAGACAGAGAGAGGCAGAGAGAGACAGAGAGAGACAGAGAGAGACAAAGAGAGACAGAGAGAGAGAGACCGAGAGAGACAGAGAGACAGAGAGAGACAGGGAGAGACAAAGAGAGAGACAGAGAGAGACAGAGATAGAGACAGAGAGAGACAGAGAGAGACACAGAAAGAGACAGAGAGAGAGACACAGAGAGGTACAGAGAGAGAGACAGAAAGAGACACAGAGAGATTCAGAGAGAGAGAGACACAGAGTGAGACAGAGAGAGACACAGAGAGAGATAGGGATAGAGAGAGACATAGAGAGAGACAGAGAGACATAGAGAGAGAGAGAGACAGAGAGATAGACAGAGAGAGACAGAGAGAGACAGAGAGAGAAAAAGATAGAGACAGAGAAAGACAGAGATAGAGAGCGAGACACAGGTAGACACAGAAAGAGACAGAGCTAGACAGAGAGATACAGAGAGAGAGACAGAGAGAGACATAGAGAGACAGAGAAACAGAGAGAGACAGGGAGAGACAGAGTGAGAGACAGAGAGAGACAGAGAGAGAGAAAGAGAGAGACAGAGACACAGAGAGAGACAGAGAGAGACACAGAGAGAGACAGAGATAGAGAGACAGAGAGAGACACAGAGAGAGACAGAGAGAGACAGAGAGAGACAGAGAGAGACAGAGAGAGACAGACCGAGAGAGACAGAGAGACAGAGAGAGACAGGGAGAGACAAAGAGAGAGACAGAGAGAGACAGAGATAGAGACAGAGAGAGACACAGAAAGAGACAGAGAGAGAGACACAGAGAGGTACAGAGAGAGAGACTGAAAGAGACACAGAGAGATTCAGAGAGAGAGAGACACAGAGAGAGACAGAGAGAGACACAGAGAGAGAGAGAGACAGAGATAGGGATAGAGAGAGACATAAAGAGAGACAGAGAGACATAGAGAGGGTGAGATAGACAGAAAGAGAGACAGAGAGAGAGACAGAGAGAGACAGAGACAGAGTGAAATAGACTGAGTGAGACAGAAAGAGCGACAGAAAGAGAGACAAAGATAGAAACAGAGAGGGACAGAGAGGGACAAAGAGAGAGAAAGAGAGAGACAGAGAGAGAGACAGAGAGATAGACAGAGAGAGACAGAGAGAGACAGAGAGAGAAAAAGATAGAGACAGAGAAAGACAGAGATAGAGAGCGAGACACAGGTAGACACAGAAAGAGACAGAGCTAGACAGAGAGATACAGAGAGAGTGACAGAGAGAGACATATAGAGACAGAGAAACAGAGAGAGACAGGGAGAGACAGAGTGAGAGACAGAGAGAGACAGAGAGAGAGAAAGAGAGAGACAGAGACACAGAGAGAGACAGAGAGAGACACAGAGAGAGACACAGAGAGATACAGAAAAAGACAGAGAGAGACACAGAGAGAGAGAGACAGATAGAGACAGAGAGAGACACAGAGAGAGACATAGAGAGAGTGAGAGAGACAGAAAGAGAGAGAGACAGAGAGAGAGACAGAGAGAGACACAGACAGAGTGAGATTGACTGAGTGAGACAGAAAGAGAGATGAGGTAGAGACCAAGAGAGACAGAGAGAGACACAGAGAGAGAAAGAGAGAGACAGAGAGAGAGACAGAAAGAGAGACAGAGAGAGACCGAGAGAGACAGAGAGAGACAGAGAGAGAAAAAGAGAGAGACAGAGAGAGACAGAGATAGAGAGCGAGATACAGGGAGACACTGAGAGAGAAGAGCTAGACAGAGAGATACAGAGAGAGAGACAGAGAGAGACATAGAGAGACAGAGAGACAGAGAGAGACAGGGAGAGACAGAAAGAGAGACAGAGAGAGACAGAGAGAGAGACAGAGAGGGACAGAGAGAGAGAAAGAGAAAGACAGAGACACAGAGAGAGACAGAGAGTGAGACACAGAGAGAGACAGAGAGAGAGACAGATAGAGACACAGAGAGAGACAGAGAGAGACAGAGAGAGACAGAGAGAGAGAGACCGAGAGAGACAGAGAGACAGAGAGAGACAGGGAGAGACAAAGAAAGAGACAGAGAGAGACAGAGATAGAGACAGAGAGAGACAGAGAGAGACACAGAAAGAGACAGAGAGAGAGACACAGAGAGGTACAGAGAGAGAGACAGAAAGAGACACAGAGAGATTCAGAGAGAGAGACACAGAGAGAGACAGAGAGAGACACAGAGAGAGAGAGACAGAGATAGGGATAGAGAGAGACAGAGAGACATAGAGAGAGTGAGAGAGACAGAAAGAGAGACAGAGAGAGAGAGAGACAGAGAGAGACAGAGACAGAGTGAAATAGACTGAGTGAGACAGAAAGAGCGACAGAAAGAGAGACAAAGATAGAAACAGAGAGGGACAGAGAGGGACAAAGAGAGAGAAAGAGAGAGACAGAGAGAGAGACAGAGAGATAGACAGAGAGAGACAGAGAGAGAGAGAGAGAAAAAGATAGAGACAGAGAAAGACAGAGATAGAGAGCGAGACACAGGTAGACACAGAAAGAGACAGAGCTAGACAGAGAGATACAGAGAGAGAGACAGAGAGAGACATAGAGAGACAGAGAAACAGAGAGAGACAGGGAAAGACAGAGTGAGAGACAGAGAGAAACAGAGAGAGAGAAAGAGAGAGACAGAGACACAGAGAGAGACAGAGAGAGACACAGAGAGAGACAGAGAGAGAGAGACAGAGAGAGACACAGAGAGTGACAGAGAGAGACTGAGATAGGGATAGAGAGAGACATAGAGAGAGACAGAGAGCAACAGAGAGAGACAGAGAGAGACATAGAGAGACAGAGAGAGACAGAGAGAGACAAAGAGAGACAGAGAGATATATAGAGGGAGACATAGAGAGACATAGAAATTCAGAGAGAGACAAAGTAAGACAGAGAGAGACAGAGAGAGACAAAGAGAGACAGAGAGATACAGAGAGAGAGACATAGAGAGACATAGAAATACAGAGAGAGACAAAGAAAGACAGAGAGAAAGACATAGAGAGACAGAAAGAGACAGAAAAGAGACAAAGAGATAGAGACAGAGAGAGACAGGGAGAGAGACACAGAGAGAGGCCGAGAGAGACAGAGAGAGACAGAGAGAAAAGAGTCAAAGAGAGAGAGAGACAAAGAGAGACAGAGACAGATAGAGAGATACAGAGAGAGAGACAGAGACAGAATGACAGAGAATGAGAGAGACAGAGAGACAGAGAGAGAGACAGATGAGACAGAGATAGAGACAGAGAGAGACAGATAGACACAGAGAGAGACAGAGAGAGACACAGAGAGGGACAGAGAGATACAGAGAGACAAAGAGAGACAGAGATAGAAAGAGAGAGAGACAAAGAGAGACAGAGAAAGACATAGAGAGACAGATGAGACAGAGATAGAGACAGAGAGAGACAGAGAGAGAGACAGAGGGAGAAACAGAGAGAGACAGAGACACAGAGAGAGACAGAGAGAGAGACACAGAGAGACAGAGAGAGAGACAGAGAGAGACAGATGAGACAGAGAGAGAGACAGAGAGAGAAACAGAGAGAGACAGAGAGCTACAGAGAGAGAAAAAGAGAAACAGAGAGAGACAGAGAGAGAGACAGAGAGTGACAGAGAAAGACAGAGAGAGACAGAGAGAGACAGAGAGAGATAAATAAAGACAGAGAGAGAGACAGAGAGAGACAGAGAAAGAGAGAGAGCGACAGCGAGAGATGGAGAGAGACATACAGTGAGAGACATAGAGAGACAGAGAGAGACACAGACAGAGAGAGAGAGACAGATAGAGACACAGTGAGATACAGAGAGACAGAGAAAAAGTCAGAGATACAGAGAGAGACAGACAGAGAGACAGAGAGAGACAGAAAAGAGACAAAGAGAGAGAGACAGAGAAAGAGAGAGAGCAACAGAGAGAGATAGAGAGAGACATACAGAGAGAGACATAGAGAGACAGAGAGAGACACAGAGAGAGACAGAGAGAAACAGAGAGAGACAATGAGAGAAACAGAGAGAGACAGAGAGAGAGACAGAGAGAGACAGAGAGAGACAGAAAGAGACAGAGAGAGACAGAAAGAGACAGAGAGAGACAAAGAGAGAGACAGAGAGAGATAGAGAGAGAGTGAGAGAGACAGAAAGAGAGAGAGAGAGACAGAGATAGAGATAGAGAGAGACATATAGAGAGACAGAGAGAGAGAAATAGAGAGAGTGAAAGAGATAGAAAGAGAGACAGAGAGAGACAGAGTGAGACAGAGACAGAGTGAGATAGACTGAGTGAGACAGATAGAGAGACAGAGAGGGACAGAGAGAGACAGAGAGACAGAGATAGACAGGGAGAGACAGAGAGAGAGACAGAGAGAGACAGAGATAGAGATAGAGAGACACAGAGGGAGACACAGAGAGAGACAAAAAGAGACAGAGAGAGACACAGAGAGAAAGAGAGAGAGACAGAGAGAGACAGAGAGAGACAGAGAGAGGCAGAGATAGGGATAGAGAGAGACACAGAGAGAGACATAGAGAGAGTGAGAGAGACAGAAAGAGAGAGAGACAGAGAGAGAGACAGAGTGAGATAGACTGAGTGAGACAGAAAGAGAGACAGAGATAGAGACAGAGAGAGACAGAGAGAGACACTGAGAGAGAAAGAGAGAGATAGAGAGAGAGACAGCGGGAGACAGAGAGAGACAGAGAGAGACAGAGAGAGAAAAAGAGAGAGACAGAGAGAGACTGAGATAGAGAGCGAGACACAGGGAGACACAGAGAGAGACAGAGCTAGACAGAGAGATACAGAGAGAGAGACAAAGAGAGACATAGAGCGACAGAGAGATAGAGAGAGACAGGGAGAGATAGAGAGAGACAGAGAGAGACAGAGAGAGAGAGACAGAGAGTGAGACAGAGAGAGACAAAGACAGAGTGAGATAGACTGAGTGAGACAGAAAGAGAGTCATAGATAGAGACAGAGAGAGACTGAGAGAGACACAGAGAGAGAAAGAGAGAGAGAAAGAGAGAGGGACAGAGAGAGACAGAGAGAGACAGAGAGAGAAAAAGAGAGAGACATTGAGAGACAAAGATAGAGAGCGAGACACAGGGAGACACAGAGAAAGACAGAGCTAGACAGGGAGATACAGAGAGAGAGACAGAAAGAGAGACAGAGAGAGACAGAGAGAGAAACAGAGAGATACAGAGAGACACAGAGAGACACCGAGAGAGGAAGAGAGAGACAGAGAGAGAGACAAAGAGAGAGACAGAGAAAGAGACAGAGAGAGATATAGAGAGACAGAGAGAGACAAAGAGAGAGACAGAGAGAGATAGAGAGAGAGTGAGAGAGACAGAAAGAGAGAGAGAGAGAGACAGAGATAGAGATAGAGAGAGACATATAGAGAGACAGAGAGAGAAATAGAGAGAGTGAAAGAGACAGAAAGAGAGACAGAGAGAGACAGAGTGAGACAGAGACAGAGTGAGATAGACTGAGTGAGACAGATAGAGAGACAGAGAGGGACAGAGAGAGACAGAGAGACAGAGATAGACAGGGAGAGACAGAGAGAGAGACAGAGAGAGACAGAGATAGAGACAGAGAGACACAGAGGGAGACACAGAGAGAGACAAAAAGAGACAGAGAGAGACACAGAGAGAAAGAGAGAGAGACAGAGAGAGACAGAGAGAGAGACAGAGAGAGACAGAGATAGGGATAGAGAGAGACACAGAGAGAGACATAGAGAGAGTGAGAGAGAGAGAAAGAGAGAGAGACAGAGAGAGAGACAGAGACAGAGTGAGATAGACTGAGTGAGACAGAAAGAGAGACAGAGATAGAGACAGAGAGAGACAGAGAGAGACACTGAGAGAGAAAGAGAGAGACAGAGAGAGAGACAGCGGGAGACAGAGAGAGACAGAGAGAGAGACAGAGAGAGAAAAAGAGAGAGACAGAGAGAGACTGAGATAGAGAGCGAGACACAGGGAGACACAGAGAGAGACAGAGCTAGACAGAGAGATACAGAGAGAGATACAGAGAGAGACATAGAGCGACAGAGAGATAGAGAGAGACAGGGAGAGATAGAGAGAGACAGAGAGAGAGAGAGACAGAGAGTGAGAAAGAGAGAGACAAAGACAGAGTGAGATAGACTGAGTGAGACAGAAAGAGAGTCAGAGATAGAGACAGGGAAAGACAGAGAGAGACACAGAGAGAGAAAGAGAGAGAGAAAGAGAGAGAGACAGAGAGAGACAGAGAGAGACAGAGAGAGAAAAAGAGAGAGACATTGAGAGACAGAGATAGAGAGCGAGACACAGGGAGACACAGAGAAAGACAGAGCTAGACAGGGAGATACAGAGAGAGAGACAGAGAGAGACATAGAGAGACAGAGAGACAGAGAGAGACAGGGAGAAACAGAGAGAGAGACAGAAAGAGAGACAGAGAGAGACAGAGAGAGACACAGAGAGATACAGAGAGACACAGAGAGACAGAGAAAGAGGAAGAGAGAGACAGAGAGAGAGACAAAGAGAGAGACAGAGAGAGACAGAGAAAGAGACAGAGAGAGATAGAGAGACAGAGAGAGACACAGAGAGAGACAAAGAGAGCGACAGAGAGAGATAGAGAGAGAGTGAGAGAGACAGAAAGAGAGACAGAGAGAGACAGAGATAGAGATAGAGAGAGACATATAGAGAGACAGAGAGAGACATAGAGAGAGTGAGAGAGACAGAAAAAGAGACAGAGAGAGACAGAGAGAGACAGAGTGAGATAGACTGAGTGAGACAGAGAGAGAGACAGAGAGGGACAGAGAGAGACAGAGAGACAGAGAGGCAGGGAGAGACAGAGAGAGAGACAGAGATAGAGACAGAGAGACACTGAGTGAAACACAGAGAGAGACAGAAAAAGACAGAGAGAGACACAGAGAGAAAGAGAGAGACAGATAGAGACAGAGTGAGACACAGAGAGTCACATAGAGAGAGTGAGAGAGACAGAAAGAGAGAGAGACAGAGAGAGAGACAGAGAGAGAAAGAGACAGAGTGAGACTGACTGAGTGAGACAGAAAGAGAGACAGAGATAGAGACCGAGAGAGACAGAGAGAGACACAGAGAGATAAAGAGAGAGACAGAGAGAGAGACAGCGGGATACAGAGAGAGACAGATAGAGAGACAGAGAGAGAAAAAGAGAGAGACAGAGATAGAAAGCGAGACACAGGGAGACACAGAGAGAGACAGAGCTAGACAGAGATACAGAGAGAGAGACAGAGAGAGACATAGAGCCACAGAGAGATAGAGAGAGACAGGGAGAGATAGAGAGAGAGACAGAGAGAGACAGATAGAGAGAGACAGAGAGTGAGACAGAGAGAGACAAAGACAGAGTGAGATAGACTGAGTGAGACAGAAAGAGAGTCAGAGTTAGAGACAGAGAGAGACAGATAGAGACAAAGAGAGAGAAAGAGAGAGAGACAGAGAGAGACACAGAGAGACAGAGATAGAAAAATAGAGAGACATTGAGAGACAGAGATAGAGAGCGAGACACAGGGAGACACAGAGAGAGACAGAGCTAGACAGGGAGATACAGAGAGAGAGACAGAGAGAGACATAGAGAGACAGAGAGACAGAGAGAGACAGGGAGAGACAGAGAGAGACAGAAAGAGAGACAGAGAGAGACAGAGAGAGACACAGAGAGATACAGAGAGACACAGAGATACACAGAGAGAGGAAGAGAGAGACAGAGAGAGAGAGACAAAGAGAGAGACAGAGAGAGACAGAGAAAGAGACAGAGAGAGAGATAGAGAGACAGAGAGAGACACAGAGAGAGACAAAGAGAGAGACAGAGAGAGATAGAGAGAGAGTGAGAGAGACAGAAAGAGAGACAGAGAGAGACAGAGATAGAGATAGAGAGAGACATATAGAGAGACAGAGAGAGACATAGAGAGAGTGAGAGAGACAGAAAAAGAGACAGAGAGAGACAGAGAGAGACAGGGAGAGACAGAGAGAGAGACAGAGATAGAGACAGAGAGACACAGAGGGAGACAAAGAGAGAGACAGAAAAAGACAGAGAGAGACACAGAGAGAAAGAGAGAGAGACAGATAGAGACAGAGAGAGACACAGAGAGAGACATAGAGAGAGTGAGAGAGACAGAAAGAGAGAGACAGAGAGACAGAGACAGAGTGAGATTGACTGAGTGAGACAGAAAGAGAGACAGAGATAGAGACCGAGAGAGACAGAGAGAGAGACACAGAGAGAGAAAGAGAGAGACAGAGAGAGAGACAGAAAGAGAGACAGAGAGAGACAGAGAGAGTCAGAGAGAGACAGAGAGACAGAGAGAGAAAAAGAGAGAGACAGAGAGAGACAGAGATAGAGAGCGAGACACAGGGAGACACAGAGAGAGAAGAGCTAGACAGAGAGATACAGAGAGAGAGACAGAGAGAGACAGAGAGACAGAGAGAGACAGGGAGAGACAGAGAGACAGAGAGAGACAGAGAGAGACAGAGAGGGACAGAGAGAGAGAAAGAGAAAGACAGAGAGAGACAGAGATAGAGACAGAGAGAGACACAGAGAGAGACAGAGAGAGACAGAGAGAGACAGAGAGAGAGACCGAGAAAGACAGAGAGACAGAGAGAGACAGGGAGAGACAAAGAGAGAGACAGAGAGAGACAGAGATAGAGACAGAGAGAGACAGAGAGAGACACAGAGAGAGACAGAGAGAGACACAGAGAGGTACAGAGAGAGAGACAGAAAGAGACACAGAGAGATTCAGAGAGAGAGAGACAGAGAGAGACACAGAGAGAGACAGAGAGAGACACAGAGAGAGACAGAGAGAGACAGAGATAGGGATAGAGAGAGACATAGAGAGAGACAGAGAGACAGAGAGAGAGTGAGAGAGACAGAAAGAGAGACAGAGAGAGAGAGACAGAGAGAGACAGAGACAGAGTGAAATAGACTGAGTGAGACAGAAAGAGCAACAGAAAGAGAGACAAAGATAGACACAGAGAGAGACAGAGATGGACACAGAGAGGAAAGAGAGAGACAGAGAGAGAGACAGAGAGAGAGAGACAGAGAGAGACAGAGAGAGACAGAGAGAGTGACAGAGAGAGACAGAGAGAGAAAAAGAGAGAGACAGAGAAAGACAGAGATAGAAAGCGAGACACAGGTAGACACAGAAAGAGACAGAGCTAGACAGAGAGATACAGAGAGAGACAGAGAGAGACATAGAGAGACAGAGAAACAGAGAGAGACAGGGAGAGACAGAGTGAGAGACAGAGAGAGACAGAGAGAGAGAAAGAGAGAGACAGAGACACAGAGAGAGACATAGAGAGAGACAGACAGAGAGAGACAGAGAGAGACACAGAGAGAGACAGAGAGAGACAGAGAGAGACAGAGAGAGACAGAGATAGTGATAGAGAGAGACCTAGAGAAAGACAGAGAGCAACAGAGAGAGACATAGAGAGACAGAGAGAGACAGAGAGAGACAAAGAGAGACAGAGAGATATAGAGAGAGAGACATAGAGATACATAGAAATACAGAGAGAGACAAAGTAAGACAGAGAGAGACAGAGAGAGACAAAGAGAGACAGAGAGATACAGAGAGAGAGACATAGAGAGACATAGAAATACAGAGAGAGACAAAGAAAGACAGAGAGAAAGACATAGAGAGACAGACAGAGACAGAAAAGAGACAAAGAGATAGAGACAGAGAGAGACAGGGAGAGAGACACAGAGAGAGGCAGAGAGAGACAGAGAGAGAGGCAGAGAGAGACAGAGAGAGACAGAGACAGATAGAGAGATACAGAGAGAGAGACAGAGACAGAATGACAGAGAATGAGAGAGACAGAGAGACAGAGAGAGACAGATGAGACAGAGATAGAGACAGAGAGAGACAGAGAGAGAGACAGAGACACAGAGAGAGACAGAGAGAGACACAGAGAGGGACAGAGAGATACAGAGAAAGACAAAGAGAGACAGAAATAGAAAGAGAGAGAGACGAAGAGAGACAGAGAAAGACAGAGAGAGACAGAGAGAGACAGATGAGACAGAGATAGAGACAGAGAGAGACAGAGATAGAGAAAGAGGGAGAAACAGAGAGAGACAGAGAGACACAGAGAGAGACAGAGAGACAGAGACACAGAGAGACAGAGAGAGACAGAGAGAGAGACAGAGAGAGACAGATGAGACAGAGAGAGAGACAGAGAGAGAAACAGAGAGAGACAGAGAGATACAGAGAGAGACAAAGAGAGACAGAGAGAGACAGAGAGAGAGACAGAGAGTGACAGAGAAAGACAGAGAGAGACAGAGAGAGATAAAGAAAGATAGAGAGAGAGACAGAGAGAGACAGAGAAAGAGAGCGACAGCGAGAGATGGAGAGAGACATACAGTGAGAGGCATAGAGAGACAGAGAGAGACACAGACAGAGACAGAGAGAGACAGAGATAGTGATAGAGAGAGATCTAGAGAAAGACAGAGAGCAACAGAGAGAGACATAGAGAGACAGAGAGAGACAGAGAGAGACAAAGAGAGACAGAGAGATATATATAGAGAGACATAGAGAGACATAGAAATACAGAGAGAGACAAAGTAAGACAGAGAGAGACAGAGAGAGACAAAGAGAGACAGAGAGATACAGAGAGAAAGACATAGAGAGACATAGAAATACAGAGAGAGACAAAGAAAGACAGAGAGAAAGACATAGAGAGACAGACAGATACAGAAATGAGACAAAGAGATAGAGACAGAGAGAGACAGGGAGAGAGACACAGAGAGAGGCAGAGAGAGACCGAGAGAGAGGCAGAGAGAGACAGAGACAGATAGAGAGATACAGAGAGAGAGACAGAGACAGAATGACAGAGAATGAGAGAGACAGAGAGACAGAGAGAGACAGATGAGACAGAGATAGAGACAGAGAGAGACAGAGAGAGAGACAGAGAGACACAGAGAGAGACAGAGAGAGACACAGAGAGGGACAGAGAGATACAGAGAAAGACAAAGAGAGAGAGAAATAGAAAGAGAGAGAGACGAAGAGAGACAGAGAAAGACAGAGAGAGACAGAGAGAGACAGATGAGACAGAGATAGAGACAGAGAGAGACAGAGATAGAGAAAGAGGGAGAAACAGAGAGAGACAGAGAGACACAGAGAGAGACAGAGAGAGAGAGACACAGAGAGACAGAGAGAGACAGAGAGAGAGACAGAGAGAGACAGATGAGACAGAGAGAGAAACAGAGAGAGACAGAGAGATACAAAGAGAGACAAAGAGAGACAGAGAGAGACAGAGAGAGAGACAGAGAGTGACAGAGAAAGACAGAGAGAGACAGAGAGAGATAAAGAAAGACAGAGAGAGAGACAGAGAGAGACAGAGAAAGAGAGCGACAGCGAGAGATGGAGAGAGACATACAGTGAGAGACATAGAGAGACAGAGAGAGACACAGACAGACACAGTGAGATACAGAGAGAGACAGAGAAAGATTCAGAGATACAGAGAAAGACAGAGAGAGGGACAGAGAGAGACAGAAAAGAGACAAAGAGAGAGACATAGAGAGACAGAGAGAGACACAGAGAGAGACAGAGAGAGACAGAGAGAGACAAAGAGAGAAACAGGGAGAGACAGAGAGAGAGACAGCGAAGACAGAAAGAGACTGAAAGAGACAGAGAGAGACAGAAAGAGAAAGAGAGAGACAGAGAGAGACACAGAGAGAGGAAGAGAGAGACAAAGAGAGAGAGACAGAGACAAAGAGAGAGACAGAGAGAGACAGAGAAAGAGACAGAGAGAGATATAGAGAGAAAGAGAGAGACACAGAGAGAGAAAAGAGAGATACAGAGAGAGATAGAGAGAGAGTGAGAGAGACAGAAAGAGAGACAGAGAGAGACAGTGATAGGGATAGAGAGAGAGACAGAGAGAGAGACAGAAAAGAGACAAAGAGAGAGAGACATAGAGAGACAGAGAGAGACACAGACAGAGACAGAGAGAGACAGAGAGAGACACAGAGAGAGGAAGAGAGAGACAGAGAGAGAGAGACAAAGTGAGAGACAGAGAAAGAGACAGAGAGAGATATAGAGAGACAGAGAGCGACACAGAGAGAGACAAAGAGAGAGACAGAGAGAGATAGAGAGAGAGTGAGAGAGACAGAAAGAGAGACAGATAGAAACAGAGATAGAGATAGAGAGAGACATATAGAGGGACAGAGAGAGAAATAGAGAGAGTGAAAGAGACAGAAAGAGAGACAGAGTGAGAGAGACAGAGTGAGACAGAGACAGAGTGAGATAGACTGAGTGAGACAGATAGAGAGACAGAGAGGGACAGAGAGAGACAGAGAGACAGAGATAGACAGGGAGAGACAGAGAGAGACAGAGATAGAGACAGAGAGACACAGAGGGAGACACAGAGAGAGACAAAAAGAGACAGAGAGAGAGACACAGAGAGAAAGAGAGAGAGACAGAGAGAGACAGAGATAGGGATAGAGAGAGACACAGAGAGAGACATAGAGAGAGTGAGAGAGACAGAAAGAGAGAGAGACAGAGAGATAGACAGAGAGAGACAGAGACAGAGTGAGATAGACTGAGTGAGACAGAAAGAGAGACAGAGATAGAGACAGAGAGAGACACAGAGACACACAGAGAAAGAAAGAGAGAGACAGAGAGAGAGACAGCGGGAGACAGAGAGAGACAGATAGAGAGACAGAGAGATTGAAAAAGAGAGAGACAGAGAGAGACAGAGATAGAGAGCGAGACACAGGGAGACACAGAGAGAGACAGAGAACGAGACAGAGATAGAGATAGAGAGACAGAGAGAGACACAGAGAGAGACAAAGAGAGAGACAGAGAGAGATAGAGAGAGAGTGAGAGACACAGAGAGAGACAGAGAGAGACAGAGATAGAGATAGAGAGGGACAGTGAGAGACAGAGAGACAGAGAGAGACAGGGAGAGACAGAGAGAGAGACAGAGATAGAGACAGAGAGACACAGAGGGAGACACAGAGAGAGACAGAAAAAGACAGAGAGAGACAAAGAGTGAAAGAGAGCGAGACAGATAGAGACAGAGAGAGACACAGAGAGAGACATAGAGAGAGTGAGAGAGACAGAAAGAGAGAGAGACAGAGAGAGAGACAGAAAGAGACAGAGACAGAGTGAGATTGACTGAGTGAGACAGAAAGTGAGACAGAGATAGAGACCGAGAGTGACAGAGAGAGACACAGAGAGGAAAGAGAGAGACAGAGAGAGAGACAGAAAGAGAGACAGAGAGAGACAGAGAGAGACAGAGAGAGAAGAGAGAGAAAAAGAGAGAGACAGAGAGACAGAGATAGAGAGCGAGACACAGGGAGACACAGAGAGAGAAGAGCTAAACAGAGAGATACAGAGAGAGAGACAGAGAGACACATAGAAAGACAGAGAGACAGAGAGAGACAGGGAGAGACAGAGAGAGAGACAGAGAGAGACAGAGAGAGAGACTGACAGGGACAGAGAGAGAGAAAGAGAAAGACAGAGACACAGAGAGAGACAGAGAGTGAGACACAGAGAGAGACAGAGAGAGAGACAGATAAAGACACAGAGAGAGAGAAAGAGAGAGACAGAGTGAGATAGACTGAGTGAGACAGAGAGAGAGACAGAGAGGGACAGTGAGAGACAGAGAGACAGAGAGAGACAGGGAGAGACAGAGAGAGAGACAGAGATAGAGACAGAGAGACACAGAGGGAGACACAGAGAGAGACAGAAAAAGACAGAGAGAGACAAAGAGAGAAAGAGAGCGAGACAGATAGAGACAGAGAGACACAGAGAGAGACATAGAGAGAGTGAGAGAGACAGAAAGAGAGAGAGACAGAGAGAGAGACAGAAAGAGACAGAGACAGAGTGAGATTGACTGAGTGAGACAGAAAGTGAGACAGAGATAGAGACCGAGAGTGACAGAGAGAGACACAGAGAGGAAAGAGAGAGACAGAGAGAGAGACAGAAAGAGAGACAGAGAGAGACAGAGAGAGACAGAGAGAGAAGAGAGAGAAAAAGAGAGAGACAGAGAGACAGAGATAGAGAGCGAGACACAGGGAGACACAGAGAGAGAAGAGCTAAACAGAGAGATACAGAGAGAGAGACAGAGAGACACATAGAGAGACAGAGAGACAGAGAGAGACAGGGAGAGACAGAGAGAGAGACAGAGAGAGACAGAGAGAGAGACTGACAGGGACAGAGAGAGAGAAAGAGAAAGACAGAGACACAGAGAGAGACAGAGAGTGAGACACAGAGAGAGACAGAGAGAGAGACAGATAAAGACACAGAGAGAGACAGAGAGAGACAGAGAGAGACAGAGAGAGACAGAGAGAGACAGAGAGAGGGACAGAGAGAGACAGAGAGACAGAGAGAGACTGGGAGAGACAAAGAGAGAGACAGAGAGAGACAGAGATAGAGACAGAGAGAGACAGAGAGAGACACAGAGAGAGAAAGAGAGAGAAACAGAGAGGTACAGAGAGAGACAGGGAGAGACAAAGAGAGAGACAGAGAGAGACAGAGATAGAGACAGAGAGAGACAGAGAGAGACACAGAGAGAGACAGAGAGAGACACAGAGAGAGACAAAGAGAGAGACAGAGAGAGATAGAGAGAGAGTGAGAGACACAGAGAAAGACAGAGAGAGACAGAGATAGAGATAGAGAGAGACATATAGAGAGACAGAGAGAGACATAGAGAGAGTGAGAGAGACAGAAAAAGAGACAGAGAGGTACAGAGAGAGACAGGGAGAGAAAAAGAGAGAGACAGAGAGAGACAGAGATAGAGACAGAGAGAGACAGAGAAAGACAGAGAGAGACAGAGAGAGATAAAGAAAGACAGAGAGAGAGACAGAGAGACAGAGAGAGACAGAGAGCGAGACTGAGTGAGACAGAAAGAGAGACAGAGATAGAGACAGAGAGAGACACAGAGACACACAGAGAGAGAAAGAGAGAGACAGAGAGAGAGACAGCGGGAGACAGAGAGAGTCAGATAGAGAGACAGAGAGAGAAAAAGAGAGAGACATTGAGAGACAGAGATAGAGAGCGAGACACAGGGAGACACACAGAGAGACAGAGCTAGACAGGGAGATACAGAGAGAGAGACAGAGAGAGACATAGAGAGACAGAGAGACAGAGAGACACAGGGAGAGACAGAGAGAGAGACAGAGAGAGAGACAGAGAGAGACAGAGAGAGACACAGAGAGACACAGAGAGACAAAGAGAGAGGAAGAGATAGACAGAGAGAGAGAGACAAAGAGAGACAGAGAGAGACCGAGAACGAGACAGAGAGAGAGATAGAGAGACAGATAGAGACAAAGAGAGACAGAGAGAGATAGAGAGAGAGAGTGAGAGACACAGAGAGAGAGACAGAGAGAGACAGAGATAGGGATAGAGAGAGACATAGAGAGAGACAGAGAGACATAGAGAGAGTGAGAGAGACAGAAAGAGAGACAGAGAGAGAGACAGAGAGAGACAGAGACAGAGTGAGATTGACTGAGTGAGACAGAAAGAGAGACAGAGATAGAGACCGAGAGAGACAGAGAGAGACACAGAGAGGAAAGAGAGAGACAGAGAGAGAGACAGAAAGAGAGACAGAGAGAGACAGAGAGAGACAGAGAGAGACAGAGAGAGACAGAGAGAGACAGAGAGAGAAAAAGAGAGAGACAGAGAGACACAGATAGAGAGCGAGACACAGGGAGACACAGAGAGAGAAGAGCTAGACAGAGAGATACAGAGAGAGAGACAGAGAGACACATAGAGAGACAGAGAGACAGAGAGAGACAGGGAGAAACAGAGAGAGAGACAGAGAGAGACAGAGAGAGAGACTGAGAGGGACAGAGAGAGAGAAAGAGAAAGACAGAGACACAGAGAGAGACAGAGAGTGAGACACAGAGAGAGACAGAGAGAGAGACAGATAAAGACACAGAGAGAGACAGAGAGAGACAGAGAGAGACAGAGAGAGGGACCGAGAGAGACAGAGAGACAGAGAGAGACTGGGAGAGACAAAGAGAGAGACAGAGAGAGACAGAGGTAGAGACAGAGAGAGACAGAGAGAAACACAGAGAGAGAAAGAGAGAGAGACACAGAGAGGTACAGAGACTGAAAGAGACACAGAGAGATTCAGAGAGAGACAGACAGAGAGAGACACAGAGAGAGACAGAGAGAGACACAGAGAGAGACAGACAGAGACAGAGATAGGGATAGAGAGAGACATAGAGAGAGACAGAGAGACATAGAGAGAGTGAGAGAGACAGAAAGAGAGACAGAGAGAGAGACAGAGAGAGACAGAGACAGAGTGAAATAGACTGAGTGAGACAGAAAGAGCGACAGAAAGAGAGACAAAGATAGAAACAGAGAGAGACAGAGAGGGACACAGAGAGAGAAAGAGAGAACCCGAGAGAGAGAGACAGAGAGAGAGACAGAGAGAGACAGAGAGAGAGACAGAGAGAGTGACAGAGAGAGACAGAGAGAGACAGAGAGAGAAAAAGAGACAGACAGAGAAAGACAGAGATAGAGAGCGAGACACAGGTAGACACAGAAAGAGACAGAGCTAGACAGAGAGATACAGAGAGAGTGACAGAGAGAGACATATAGAGACAGAGAAACAGAGAGAGACAGGGAGAGACAGAGTGAGAGACAGAGAGAGACAGAGAGAGAGAAAGAGAGAGACAGAGACACAGAGAGAGACAGAGAGAGACACAGAGAGAGACAGAGATAGAGAGACAGAGAGAGACACAGAGAGAGACAGAGAGAGACAGAGAGAGACAGAGAGAGACAGAGAGAGACAGACCGAGAGAGACAGAGAGACAGAGAGAGACAGGGAGAGACAAAGAGAGAGACAGAGAGAGACAGAGATAGAGACAGAGAGAGACACAGAAAGAGACAGAGAGAGAGACACAGAGAGGTACAGAGAGAGAGACTGAAAGAGACACAGAGAGATTCAGAGAGAGAGAGACACAGAGAGAGACAGAGAGAGACACAGAGAGAGAGAGAGACAGAGATAGGGATAGAGAGAGACATAAAGAGAGACAGAGAGACATAGAGAGGGTGAGATAGACAGAAAGAGAGACAGAGAGAGAGACAGAGAGAGACAGAGACAGAGTGAAATAGACTGAGTGAGACAGAAAGAGCGACAGAAAGAGAGACAAAGATAGAAACAGAGAGGGACAGAGAGGGACAAAGAGAGAGAAAGAGAGAGACAGAGAGAGAGACAGAAAGAGACACAGAGAGATTCAGAGAGAGAGAGACACAGAGTGAGACAGAGAGAGACACAGAGAGAGATAGGGATAGAGAGAGACATAGAGAGAGACAGAGAGACATAGAGAGAGAGAGAGACAGAGAGATAGACAGAGAGAGACAGAGAGAGACAGAGAGAGAAAAAGATAGAGACAGAGAAAGACAGAGATAGAGAGCGAGACACAGGTAGACACAGAAAGAGACAGAGCTAGACAGAGAGATACAGAGAGAGAGACAGAGAGAGACATAGAGAGACAGAGAAACAGAGAGAGACAGGGAGAGACAGAGTGAGAGACAGAGAGAGACAGAGAGAGAGAAAGAGAGAGACAGAGACACAGAGAGAGACAGAGAGAGACACAGAGAGAGACAGAGATAGAGAGACAGAGAGAGACACAGAGAGAGACAGAGAGAGACAGAGAGAGACAGAGAGAGACAGAGAGAGACAGACCGAGAGAGACAGAGAGACAGAGAGAGACAGGGAGAGACAAAGAGAGAGACAGAGAGAGACAGAGATAGAGACAGAGAGAGACACAGAAAGAGACAGAGAGAGAGACACAGAGAGGTACAGAGAGAGAGACTGAAAGAGACACAGAGAGATTCAGAGAGAGAGAGACACAGAGAGAGACAGAGAGAGACACAGAGAGAGAGAGAGACAGAGATAGGGATAGAGAGAGACATAAAGAGAGACAGAGAGACATAGAGAGGGTGAGATAGACAGAAAGAGAGACAGAGAGAGAGACAGAGAGAGACAGAGACAGAGTGAAATAGACTGAGTGAGACAGAAAGAGCGACAGAAAGAGAGACAAAGATAGAAACAGAGAGGGACAGAGAGGGACAAAGAGAGAGAAAGAGAGAGACAGAGAGAGAGACAGAGAGATAGACAGAGAGAGACAGAGAGAGACAGAGAGAGAAAAAGATAGAGACAGAGAAAGACAGAGATAGAGAGCGAGACACAGGTAGACACAGAAAGAGACAGAGCTAGACAGAGAGATACAGAGAGAGTGACAGAGAGAGACATATAGAGACAGAGAAACAGAGAGAGACAGGGAGAGACAGAGTGAGAGACAGAGAGAGACAGAGAGAGAGAAAGAGAGAGACAGAGACACAGAGAGAGACAGAGAGAGACACAGAGAGAGACACAGAGAGATACAGAAAAAGACAGAGAGAGACACAGAGAGAGAGAGACAGATAGAGACAGAGAGAGACACAGAGAGAGACATAGAGAGAGTGAGAGAGACAGAAAGAGAGAGAGACAGAGAGAGAGACAGAGAGAGACACAGACAGAGTGAGATTGACTGAGTGAGACAGAAAGAGAGATGAGGTAGAGACCAAGAGAGACAGAGAGAGACACAGAGAGAGAAAGAGAGAGACAGAGAGAGAGACAGAAAGAGAGACAGAGAGAGACCGAGAGAGACAGAGAGAGACAGAGAGAGAAAAAGAGAGAGACAGAGAGAGACAGAGATAGAGAGCGAGATACAGGGAGACACTGAGAGAGAAGAGCTAGACAGAGAGATACAGAGAGAGAGACAGAGAGAGACATAGAGAGACAGAGAGACAGAGAGAGACAGGGAGAGACAGAAAGAGAGACAGAGAGAGACAGAGAGAGAGACAGAGAGGGACAGAGAGAGAGAAAGAGAAAGACAGAGACACAGAGAGAGACAGAGAGTGAGACACAGAGAGAGACAGAGAGAGAGACAGATAGAGACACAGAGAGAGACAGAGAGAGACAGAGAGAGACAGAGAGAGAGAGACCGAGAGAGACAGAGAGACAGAGAGAGACAGGGAGAGACAAAGAAAGAGACAGAGAGAGACAGAGATAGAGACAGAGAGAGACAGAGAGAGACACAGAAAGAGACAGAGAGAGAGACACAGAGAGGTACAGAGAGAGAGACAGAAAGAGACACAGAGAGATTCAGAGAGAGAGACACAGAGAGAGACAGAGAGAGACACAGAGAGAGAGAGACAGAGATAGGGATAGAGAGAGACAGAGAGACATAGAGAGAGTGAGAGAGACAGAAAGAGAGACAGAGAGAGAGAGAGACAGAGAGAGACAGAGACAGAGTGAAATAGACTGAGTGAGACAGAAAGAGCGACAGAAAGAGAGACAAAGATAGAAACAGAGAGGGACAGAGAGGGACAAAGAGAGAGAAAGAGAGAGACAGAGAGAGAGACAGAGAGATAGACAGAGAGAGACAGAGAGAGAGAGAGAGAAAAAGATAGAGACAGAGAAAGACAGAGATAGAGAGCGAGACACAGGTAGACACAGAAAGAGACAGAGCTAGACAGAGAGATACAGAGAGAGAGACAGAGAGAGACATAGAGAGACAGAGAAACAGAGAGAGACAGGGAAAGACAGAGTGAGAGACAGAGAGAAACAGAGAGAGAGAAAGAGAGAGACAGAGACACAGAGAGAGACAGAGAGAGACACAGAGAGAGACAGAGAGAGAGAGACAGAGAGAGACACAGAGAGTGACAGAGAGAGACTGAGATAGGGATAGAGAGAGACATAGAGAGAGACAGAGAGCAACAGAGAGAGACAGAGAGAGACATAGAGAGACAGAGAGAGACAGAGAGAGACAAAGAGAGACAGAGAGATATATAGAGGGAGACATAGAGAGACATAGAAATTCAGAGAGAGACAAAGTAAGACAGAGAGAGACAGAGAGAGACAAAGAGAGACAGAGAGATACAGAGAGAGAGACATAGAGAGACATAGAAATACAGAGAGAGACAAAGAAAGACAGAGAGAAAGACATAGAGAGACAGAAAGAGACAGAAAAGAGACAAAGAGATAGAGACAGAGAGAGACAGGGAGAGAGACACAGAGAGAGGCCGAGAGAGACAGAGAGAGACAGAGAGAAAAGAGTCAAAGAGAGAGAGAGACAAAGAGAGACAGAGACAGATAGAGAGATACAGAGAGAGAGACAGAGACAGAATGACAGAGAATGAGAGAGACAGAGAGACAGAGAGAGAGACAGATGAGACAGAGATAGAGACAGAGAGAGACAGATAGACACAGAGAGAGACAGAGAGAGACACAGAGAGGGACAGAGAGATACAGAGAGACAAAGAGAGACAGAGATAGAAAGAGAGAGAGACAAAGAGAGACAGAGAAAGACATAGAGAGACAGATGAGACAGAGATAGAGACAGAGAGAGACAGAGAGAGAGACAGAGGGAGAAACAGAGAGAGACAGAGACACAGAGAGAGACAGAGAGAGAGACACAGAGAGACAGAGAGAGAGACAGAGAGAGACAGATGAGACAGAGAGAGAGACAGAGAGAGAAACAGAGAGAGACAGAGAGCTACAGAGAGAGAAAAAGAGAAACAGAGAGAGACAGAGAGAGAGACAGAGAGTGACAGAGAAAGACAGAGAGAGACAGAGAGAGACAGAGAGAGATAAATAAAGACAGAGAGAGAGACAGAGAGAGACAGAGAAAGAGAGAGAGCGACAGCGAGAGATGGAGAGAGACATACAGTGAGAGACATAGAGAGACAGAGAGAGACACAGACAGAGAGAGAGAGACAGATAGAGACACAGTGAGATACAGAGAGACAGAGAAAAAGTCAGAGATACAGAGAGAGACAGACAGAGAGACAGAGAGAGACAGAAAAGAGACAAAGAGAGAGAGACAGAGAAAGAGAGAGAGCAACAGAGAGAGATAGAGAGAGACATACAGAGAGAGACATAGAGAGACAGAGAGAGACACAGAGAGAGACAGAGAGAAACAGAGAGAGACAATGAGAGAAACAGAGAGAGACAGAGAGAGAGACAGAGAGAGACAGAGAGAGACAGAAAGAGACAGAGAGAGACAGAAAGAGACAGAGAGAGACAAAGAGAGAGACAGAGAGAGATAGAGAGAGAGTGAGAGAGACAGAAAGAGAGAGAGAGAGACAGAGATAGAGATAGAGAGAGACATATAGAGAGACAGAGAGAGAGAAATAGAGAGAGTGAAAGAGATAGAAAGAGAGACAGAGAGAGACAGAGTGAGACAGAGACAGAGTGAGATAGACTGAGTGAGACAGATAGAGAGACAGAGAGGGACAGAGAGAGACAGAGAGACAGAGATAGACAGGGAGAGACAGAGAGAGAGACAGAGAGAGACAGAGATAGAGATAGAGAGACACAGAGGGAGACACAGAGAGAGACAAAAAGAGACAGAGAGAGACACAGAGAGAAAGAGAGAGAGACAGAGAGAGACAGAGAGAGACAGAGAGAGGCAGAGATAGGGATAGAGAGAGACACAGAGAGAGACATAGAGAGAGTGAGAGAGACAGAAAGAGAGAGAGACAGAGAGAGAGACAGAGTGAGATAGACTGAGTGAGACAGAAAGAGAGACAGAGATAGAGACAGAGAGAGACAGAGAGAGACACTGAGAGAGAAAGAGAGAGATAGAGAGAGAGACAGCGGGAGACAGAGAGAGACAGAGAGAGACAGAGAGAGAAAAAGAGAGAGACAGAGAGAGACTGAGATAGAGAGCGAGACACAGGGAGACACAGAGAGAGACAGAGCTAGACAGAGAGATACAGAGAGAGAGACAAAGAGAGACATAGAGCGACAGAGAGATAGAGAGAGACAGGGAGAGATAGAGAGAGACAGAGAGAGACAGAGAGAGAGAGACAGAGAGTGAGACAGAGAGAGACAAAGACAGAGTGAGATAGACTGAGTGAGACAGAAAGAGAGTCATAGATAGAGACAGAGAGAGACTGAGAGAGACACAGAGAGAGAAAGAGAGAGAGAAAGAGAGAGGGACAGAGAGAGACAGAGAGAGACAGAGAGAGAAAAAGAGAGAGACATTGAGAGACAAAGATAGAGAGCGAGACACAGGGAGACACAGAGAAAGACAGAGCTAGACAGGGAGATACAGAGAGAGAGACAGAAAGAGAGACAGAGAGAGACAGAGAGAGAAACAGAGAGATACAGAGAGACACAGAGAGACACCGAGAGAGGAAGAGAGAGACAGAGAGAGAGACAAAGAGAGAGACAGAGAAAGAGACAGAGAGAGATATAGAGAGACAGAGAGAGACAAAGAGAGAGACAGAGAGAGATAGAGAGAGAGTGAGAGAGACAGAAAGAGAGAGAGAGAGAGACAGAGATAGAGATAGAGAGAGACATATAGAGAGACAGAGAGAGAAATAGAGAGAGTGAAAGAGACAGAAAGAGAGACAGAGAGAGACAGAGTGAGACAGAGACAGAGTGAGATAGACTGAGTGAGACAGATAGAGAGACAGAGAGGGACAGAGAGAGACAGAGAGACAGAGATAGACAGGGAGAGACAGAGAGAGAGACAGAGAGAGACAGAGATAGAGACAGAGAGACACAGAGGGAGACACAGAGAGAGACAAAAAGAGACAGAGAGAGACACAGAGAGAAAGAGAGAGAGACAGAGAGAGACAGAGAGAGAGACAGAGAGAGACAGAGATAGGGATAGAGAGAGACACAGAGAGAGACATAGAGAGAGTGAGAGAGAGAGAAAGAGAGAGAGACAGAGAGAGAGACAGAGACAGAGTGAGATAGACTGAGTGAGACAGAAAGAGAGACAGAGATAGAGACAGAGAGAGACAGAGAGAGACACTGAGAGAGAAAGAGAGAGACAGAGAGAGAGACAGCGGGAGACAGAGAGAGACAGAGAGAGAGACAGAGAGAGAAAAAGAGAGAGACAGAGAGAGACTGAGATAGAGAGCGAGACACAGGGAGACACAGAGAGAGACAGAGCTAGACAGAGAGATACAGAGAGAGATACAGAGAGAGACATAGAGCGACAGAGAGATAGAGAGAGACAGGGAGAGATAGAGAGAGACAGAGAGAGAGAGAGACAGAGAGTGAGAAAGAGAGAGACAAAGACAGAGTGAGATAGACTGAGTGAGACAGAAAGAGAGTCAGAGATAGAGACAGGGAAAGACAGAGAGAGACACAGAGAGAGAAAGAGAGAGAGAAAGAGAGAGAGACAGAGAGAGACAGAGAGAGACAGAGAGAGAAAAAGAGAGAGACATTGAGAGACAGAGATAGAGAGCGAGACACAGGGAGACACAGAGAAAGACAGAGCTAGACAGGGAGATACAGAGAGAGAGACAGAGAGAGACATAGAGAGACAGAGAGACAGAGAGAGACAGGGAGAAACAGAGAGAGAGACAGAAAGAGAGACAGAGAGAGACAGAGAGAGACACAGAGAGATACAGAGAGACACAGAGAGACAGAGAAAGAGGAAGAGAGAGACAGAGAGAGAGACAAAGAGAGAGACAGAGAGAGACAGAGAAAGAGACAGAGAGAGATAGAGAGACAGAGAGAGACACAGAGAGAGACAAAGAGAGCGACAGAGAGAGATAGAGAGAGAGTGAGAGAGACAGAAAGAGAGACAGAGAGAGACAGAGATAGAGATAGAGAGAGACATATAGAGAGACAGAGAGAGACATAGAGAGAGTGAGAGAGACAGAAAAAGAGACAGAGAGAGACAGAGAGAGACAGAGTGAGATAGACTGAGTGAGACAGAGAGAGAGACAGAGAGGGACAGAGAGAGACAGAGAGACAGAGAGGCAGGGAGAGACAGAGAGAGAGACAGAGATAGAGACAGAGAGACACTGAGTGAAACACAGAGAGAGACAGAAAAAGACAGAGAGAGACACAGAGAGAAAGAGAGAGACAGATAGAGACAGAGTGAGACACAGAGAGTCACATAGAGAGAGTGAGAGAGACAGAAAGAGAGAGAGACAGAGAGAGAGACAGAGAGAGAAAGAGACAGAGTGAGACTGACTGAGTGAGACAGAAAGAGAGACAGAGATAGAGACCGAGAGAGACAGAGAGAGACACAGAGAGATAAAGAGAGAGACAGAGAGAGAGACAGCGGGATACAGAGAGAGACAGATAGAGAGACAGAGAGAGAAAAAGAGAGAGACAGAGATAGAAAGCGAGACACAGGGAGACACAGAGAGAGACAGAGCTAGACAGAGATACAGAGAGAGAGACAGAGAGAGACATAGAGCCACAGAGAGATAGAGAGAGACAGGGAGAGATAGAGAGAGAGACAGAGAGAGACAGATAGAGAGAGACAGAGAGTGAGACAGAGAGAGACAAAGACAGAGTGAGATAGACTGAGTGAGACAGAAAGAGAGTCAGAGTTAGAGACAGAGAGAGACAGATAGAGACAAAGAGAGAGAAAGAGAGAGAGACAGAGAGAGACACAGAGAGACAGAGATAGAAAAATAGAGAGACATTGAGAGACAGAGATAGAGAGCGAGACACAGGGAGACACAGAGAGAGACAGAGCTAGACAGGGAGATACAGAGAGAGAGACAGAGAGAGACATAGAGAGACAGAGAGACAGAGAGAGACAGGGAGAGACAGAGAGAGACAGAAAGAGAGACAGAGAGAGACAGAGAGAGACACAGAGAGATACAGAGAGACACAGAGATACACAGAGAGAGGAAGAGAGAGACAGAGAGAGAGAGACAAAGAGAGAGACAGAGAGAGACAGAGAAAGAGACAGAGAGAGAGATAGAGAGACAGAGAGAGACACAGAGAGAGACAAAGAGAGAGACAGAGAGAGATAGAGAGAGAGTGAGAGAGACAGAAAGAGAGACAGAGAGAGACAGAGATAGAGATAGAGAGAGACATATAGAGAGACAGAGAGAGACATAGAGAGAGTGAGAGAGACAGAAAAAGAGACAGAGAGAGACAGAGAGAGACAGGGAGAGACAGAGAGAGAGACAGAGATAGAGACAGAGAGACACAGAGGGAGACAAAGAGAGAGACAGAAAAAGACAGAGAGAGACACAGAGAGAAAGAGAGAGAGACAGATAGAGACAGAGAGAGACACAGAGAGAGACATAGAGAGAGTGAGAGAGACAGAAAGAGAGAGACAGAGAGACAGAGACAGAGTGAGATTGACTGAGTGAGACAGAAAGAGAGACAGAGATAGAGACCGAGAGAGACAGAGAGAGAGACACAGAGAGAGAAAGAGAGAGACAGAGAGAGAGACAGAAAGAGAGACAGAGAGAGACAGAGAGAGTCAGAGAGAGACAGAGAGACAGAGAGAGAAAAAGAGAGAGACAGAGAGAGACAGAGATAGAGAGCGAGACACAGGGAGACACAGAGAGAGAAGAGCTAGACAGAGAGATACAGAGAGAGAGACAGAGAGAGACAGAGAGACAGAGAGAGACAGGGAGAGACAGAGAGACAGAGAGAGACAGAGAGAGACAGAGAGGGACAGAGAGAGAGAAAGAGAAAGACAGAGAGAGACAGAGATAGAGACAGAGAGAGACACAGAGAGAGACAGAGAGAGACAGAGAGAGACAGAGAGAGAGACCGAGAAAGACAGAGAGACAGAGAGAGACAGGGAGAGACAAAGAGAGAGACAGAGAGAGACAGAGATAGAGACAGAGAGAGACAGAGAGAGACACAGAGAGAGACAGAGAGAGACACAGAGAGGTACAGAGAGAGAGACAGAAAGAGACACAGAGAGATTCAGAGAGAGAGAGACAGAGAGAGACACAGAGAGAGACAGAGAGAGACACAGAGAGAGACAGAGAGAGACAGAGATAGGGATAGAGAGAGACATAGAGAGAGACAGAGAGACAGAGAGAGAGTGAGAGAGACAGAAAGAGAGACAGAGAGAGAGAGACAGAGAGAGACAGAGACAGAGTGAAATAGACTGAGTGAGACAGAAAGAGCAACAGAAAGAGAGACAAAGATAGACACAGAGAGAGACAGAGATGGACACAGAGAGGAAAGAGAGAGACAGAGAGAGAGACAGAGAGAGAGAGACAGAGAGAGACAGAGAGAGACAGAGAGAGTGACAGAGAGAGACAGAGAGAGAAAAAGAGAGAGACAGAGAAAGACAGAGATAGAAAGCGAGACACAGGTAGACACAGAAAGAGACAGAGCTAGACAGAGAGATACAGAGAGAGACAGAGAGAGACATAGAGAGACAGAGAAACAGAGAGAGACAGGGAGAGACAGAGTGAGAGACAGAGAGAGACAGAGAGAGAGAAAGAGAGAGACAGAGACACAGAGAGAGACATAGAGAGAGACAGACAGAGAGAGACAGAGAGAGACACAGAGAGAGACAGAGAGAGACAGAGAGAGACAGAGAGAGACAGAGATAGTGATAGAGAGAGACCTAGAGAAAGACAGAGAGCAACAGAGAGAGACATAGAGAGACAGAGAGAGACAGAGAGAGACAAAGAGAGACAGAGAGATATAGAGAGAGAGACATAGAGATACATAGAAATACAGAGAGAGACAAAGTAAGACAGAGAGAGACAGAGAGAGACAAAGAGAGACAGAGAGATACAGAGAGAGAGACATAGAGAGACATAGAAATACAGAGAGAGACAAAGAAAGACAGAGAGAAAGACATAGAGAGACAGACAGAGACAGAAAAGAGACAAAGAGATAGAGACAGAGAGAGACAGGGAGAGAGACACAGAGAGAGGCAGAGAGAGACAGAGAGAGAGGCAGAGAGAGACAGAGAGAGACAGAGACAGATAGAGAGATACAGAGAGAGAGACAGAGACAGAATGACAGAGAATGAGAGAGACAGAGAGACAGAGAGAGACAGATGAGACAGAGATAGAGACAGAGAGAGACAGAGAGAGAGACAGAGACACAGAGAGAGACAGAGAGAGACACAGAGAGGGACAGAGAGATACAGAGAAAGACAAAGAGAGACAGAAATAGAAAGAGAGAGAGACGAAGAGAGACAGAGAAAGACAGAGAGAGACAGAGAGAGACAGATGAGACAGAGATAGAGACAGAGAGAGACAGAGATAGAGAAAGAGGGAGAAACAGAGAGAGACAGAGAGACACAGAGAGAGACAGAGAGACAGAGACACAGAGAGACAGAGAGAGACAGAGAGAGAGACAGAGAGAGACAGATGAGACAGAGAGAGAGACAGAGAGAGAAACAGAGAGAGACAGAGAGATACAGAGAGAGACAAAGAGAGACAGAGAGAGACAGAGAGAGAGACAGAGAGTGACAGAGAAAGACAGAGAGAGACAGAGAGAGATAAAGAAAGATAGAGAGAGAGACAGAGAGAGACAGAGAAAGAGAGCGACAGCGAGAGATGGAGAGAGACATACAGTGAGAGGCATAGAGAGACAGAGAGAGACACAGACAGAGACAGAGAGAGACAGAGATAGTGATAGAGAGAGATCTAGAGAAAGACAGAGAGCAACAGAGAGAGACATAGAGAGACAGAGAGAGACAGAGAGAGACAAAGAGAGACAGAGAGATATATAGAGAGAGACATAGAGAGACATAGAAATACAGAGAGAGACAAAGTAAGACAGAGAGAGACAGAGAGAGACAAAGAGAGACAGAGAGATACAGAGAGAAAGACATAGAGAGACATAGAAATACAGAGAGAGACAAAGAAAGACAGAGAGAAAGACATAGAGAGACAGACAGATACAGAAATGAGACAAAGAGATAGAGACAGAGAGAGACAGGGAGAGAGACACAGAGAGAGGCAGAGAGAGACCGAGAGAGAGGCAGAGAGAGACAGAGACAGATAGAGAGATACAGAGAGAGAGACAGAGACAGAATGACAGAGAATGAGAGAGACAGAGAGACAGAGAGAGACAGATGAGACAGAGATAGAGACAGAGAGAGACAGAGAGAGAGACAGAGAGACACAGAGAGAGACAGAGAGAGACACAGAGAGGGACAGAGAGATACAGAGAAAGACAAAGAGAGAGAGAAATAGAAAGAGAGAGAGACGAAGAGAGACAGAGAAAGACAGAGAGAGACAGAGAGAGACAGATGAGACAGAGATAGAGACAGAGAGAGACAGAGATAGAGAAAGAGGGAGAAACAGAGAGAGACAGAGAGACACAGAGAGAGACAGAGAGAGAGAGACACAGAGAGACAGAGAGAGACAGAGAGAGAGACAGAGAGAGACAGATGAGACAGAGAGAGAAACAGAGAGAGACAGAGAGATACAAAGAGAGACAAAGAGAGACAGAGAGAGACAGAGAGAGAGACAGAGAGTGACAGAGAAAGACAGAGAGAGACAGAGAGAGATAAAGAAAGACAGAGAGAGAGACAGAGAGAGACAGAGAAAGAGAGCGACAGCGAGAGATGGAGAGAGACATACAGTGAGAGACATAGAGAGACAGAGAGAGACACAGACAGACACAGTGAGATACAGAGAGAGACAGAGAAAGATTCAGAGATACAGAGAAAGACAGAGAGAGGGACAGAGAGAGACAGAAAAGAGACAAAGAGAGAGACATAGAGAGACAGAGAGAGACACAGAGAGAGACAGAGAGAGACAGAGAGAGACAAAGAGAGAAACAGGGAGAGACAGAGAGAGAGACAGCGAAGACAGAAAGAGACTGAAAGAGACAGAGAGAGACAGAAAGAGAAAGAGAGAGACAGAGAGAGACACAGAGAGAGGAAGAGAGAGACAAAGAGAGAGAGACAGAGACAAAGAGAGAGACAGAGAGAGACAGAGAAAGAGACAGAGAGAGATATAGAGAGAAAGAGAGAGACACAGAGAGAGAAAAGAGAGATACAGAGAGAGATAGAGAGAGAGTGAGAGAGACAGAAAGAGAGACAGAGAGAGACAGTGATAGGGATAGAGAGAGAGACAGAGAGAGAGACAGAAAAGAGACAAAGAGAGAGAGACATAGAGAGACAGAGAGAGACACAGACAGAGACAGAGAGAGACAGAGAGAGACACAGAGAGAGGAAGAGAGAGACAGAGAGAGAGAGACAAAGTGAGAGACAGAGAAAGAGACAGAGAGAGATATAGAGAGACAGAGAGCGACACAGAGAGAGACAAAGAGAGAGACAGAGAGAGATAGAGAGAGAGTGAGAGAGACAGAAAGAGAGACAGATAGAAACAGAGATAGAGATAGAGAGAGACATATAGAGGGACAGAGAGAGAAATAGAGAGAGTGAAAGAGACAGAAAGAGAGACAGAGTGAGAGAGACAGAGTGAGACAGAGACAGAGTGAGATAGACTGAGTGAGACAGATAGAGAGACAGAGAGGGACAGAGAGAGACAGAGAGACAGAGATAGACAGGGAGAGACAGAGAGAGACAGAGATAGAGACAGAGAGACACAGAGGGAGACACAGAGAGAGACAAAAAGAGACAGAGAGAGAGACACAGAGAGAAAGAGAGAGAGACAGAGAGAGACAGAGATAGGGATAGAGAGAGACACAGAGAGAGACATAGAGAGAGTGAGAGAGACAGAAAGAGAGAGAGACAGAGAGATAGACAGAGAGAGACAGAGACAGAGTGAGATAGACTGAGTGAGACAGAAAGAGAGACAGAGATAGAGACAGAGAGAGACACAGAGACACACAGAGAAAGAAAGAGAGAGACAGAGAGAGAGACAGCGGGAGACAGAGAGAGACAGATAGAGAGACAGAGAGATTGAAAAAGAGAGAGACAGAGAGAGACAGAGATAGAGAGCGAGACACAGGGAGACACAGAGAGAGACAGAGAACGAGACAGAGATAGAGATAGAGAGACAGAGAGAGACACAGAGAGAGACAAAGAGAGAGACAGAGAGAGATAGAGAGAGAGTGAGAGACACAGAGAGAGACAGAGAGAGACAGAGATAGAGATAGAGAGGGACAGTGAGAGACAGAGAGACAGAGAGAGACAGGGAGAGACAGAGAGAGAGACAGAGATAGAGACAGAGAGACACAGAGGGAGACACAGAGAGAGACAGAAAAAGACAGAGAGAGACAAAGAGTGAAAGAGAGCGAGACAGATAGAGACAGAGAGAGACACAGAGAGAGACATAGAGAGAGTGAGAGAGACAGAAAGAGAGAGAGACAGAGAGAGAGACAGAAAGAGACAGAGACAGAGTGAGATTGACTGAGTGAGACAGAAAGTGAGACAGAGATAGAGACCGAGAGTGACAGAGAGAGACACAGAGAGGAAAGAGAGAGACAGAGAGAGAGACAGAAAGAGAGACAGAGAGAGACAGAGAGAGACAGAGAGAGAAGAGAGAGAAAAAGAGAGAGACAGAGAGACAGAGATAGAGAGCGAGACACAGGGAGACACAGAGAGAGAAGAGCTAAACAGAGAGATACAGAGAGAGAGACAGAGAGACACATAGAAAGACAGAGAGACAGAGAGAGACAGGGAGAGACAGAGAGAGAGACAGAGAGAGACAGAGAGAGAGACTGACAGGGACAGAGAGAGAGAAAGAGAAAGACAGAGACACAGAGAGAGACAGAGAGTGAGACACAGAGAGAGACAGAGAGAGAGACAGATAAAGACACAGAGAGAGAGAAAGAGAGAGACAGAGTGAGATAGACTGAGTGAGACAGAGAGAGAGACAGAGAGGGACAGTGAGAGACAGAGAGACAGAGAGAGACAGGGAGAGACAGAGAGAGAGACAGAGATAGAGACAGAGAGACACAGAGGGAGACACAGAGAGAGACAGAAAAAGACAGAGAGAGACAAAGAGAGAAAGAGAGCGAGACAGATAGAGACAGAGAGACACAGAGAGAGACATAGAGAGAGTGAGAGAGACAGAAAGAGAGAGAGACAGAGAGAGAGACAGAAAGAGACAGAGACAGAGTGAGATTGACTGAGTGAGACAGAAAGTGAGACAGAGATAGAGACCGAGAGTGACAGAGAGAGACACAGAGAGGAAAGAGAGAGACAGAGAGAGAGACAGAAAGAGAGACAGAGAGAGACAGAGAGAGACAGAGAGAGAAGAGAGAGAAAAAGAGAGAGACAGAGAGACAGAGATAGAGAGCGAGACACAGGGAGACACAGAGAGAGAAGAGCTAAACAGAGAGATACAGAGAGAGAGACAGAGAGACACATAGAGAGACAGAGAGACAGAGAGAGACAGGGAGAGACAGAGAGAGAGACAGAGAGAGACAGAGAGAGAGACTGACAGGGACAGAGAGAGAGAAAGAGAAAGACAGAGACACAGAGAGAGACAGAGAGTGAGACACAGAGAGAGACAGAGAGAGAGACAGATAAAGACACAGAGAGAGACAGAGAGAGACAGAGAGAGACAGAGAGAGACAGAGAGAGACAGAGAGAGGGACAGAGAGAGACAGAGAGACAGAGAGAGACTGGGAGAGACAAAGAGAGAGACAGAGAGAGACAGAGATAGAGACAGAGAGAGACAGAGAGAGACACAGAGAGAGAAAGAGAGAGAAACAGAGAGGTACAGAGAGAGACAGGGAGAGACAAAGAGAGAGACAGAGAGAGACAGAGATAGAGACAGAGAGAGACAGAGAGAGACACAGAGAGAGACAGAGAGAGACACAGAGAGAGACAAAGAGAGAGACAGAGAGAGATAGAGAGAGAGTGAGAGACACAGAGAAAGACAGAGAGAGACAGAGATAGAGATAGAGAGAGACATATAGAGAGACAGAGAGAGACATAGAGAGAGTGAGAGAGACAGAAAAAGAGACAGAGAGGTACAGAGAGAGACAGGGAGAGAAAAAGAGAGAGACAGAGAGAGACAGAGATAGAGACAGAGAGAGACAGAGAAAGACAGAGAGAGACAGAGAGAGATAAAGAAAGACAGAGAGAGAGACAGAGAGACAGAGAGAGACAGAGAGCGAGACTGAGTGAGACAGAAAGAGAGACAGAGATAGAGACAGAGAGAGACACAGAGACACACAGAGAGAGAAAGAGAGAGACAGAGAGAGAGACAGCGGGAGACAGAGAGAGTCAGATAGAGAGACAGAGAGAGAAAAAGAGAGAGACATTGAGAGACAGAGATAGAGAGCGAGACACAGGGAGACACACAGAGAGACAGAGCTAGACAGGGAGATACAGAGAGAGAGACAGAGAGAGACATAGAGAGACAGAGAGACAGAGAGACACAGGGAGAGACAGAGAGAGAGACAGAGAGAGAGACAGAGAGAGACAGAGAGAGACACAGAGAGACACAGAGAGACAAAGAGAGAGGAAGAGATAGACAGAGAGAGAGAGACAAAGAGAGACAGAGAGAGACCGAGAACGAGACAGAGAGAGAGATAGAGAGACAGATAGAGACAAAGAGAGACAGAGAGAGATAGAGAGAGAGAGTGAGAGACACAGAGAGAGAGACAGAGAGAGACAGAGATAGGGATAGAGAGAGACATAGAGAGAGACAGAGAGACATAGAGAGAGTGAGAGAGACAGAAAGAGAGACAGAGAGAGAGACAGAGAGAGACAGAGACAGAGTGAGATTGACTGAGTGAGACAGAAAGAGAGACAGAGATAGAGACCGAGAGAGACAGAGAGAGACACAGAGAGGAAAGAGAGAGACAGAGAGAGAGACAGAAAGAGAGACAGAGAGAGACAGAGAGAGACAGAGAGAGACAGAGAGAGACAGAGAGAGACAGAGAGAGAAAAAGAGAGAGACAGAGAGACACAGATAGAGAGCGAGACACAGGGAGACACAGAGAGAGAAGAGCTAGACAGAGAGATACAGAGAGAGAGACAGAGAGACACATAGAGAGACAGAGAGACAGAGAGAGACAGGGAGAAACAGAGAGAGAGACAGAGAGAGACAGAGAGAGAGACTGAGAGGGACAGAGAGAGAGAAAGAGAAAGACAGAGACACAGAGAGAGACAGAGAGTGAGACACAGAGAGAGACAGAGAGAGAGACAGATAAAGACACAGAGAGAGACAGAGAGAGACAGAGAGAGACAGAGAGAGGGACCGAGAGAGACAGAGAGACAGAGAGAGACTGGGAGAGACAAAGAGAGAGACAGAGAGAGACAGAGGTAGAGACAGAGAGAGACAGAGAGAAACACAGAGAGAGAAAGAGAGAGAGACACAGAGAGGTACAGAGACTGAAAGAGACACAGAGAGATTCAGAGAGAGACAGACAGAGAGAGACACAGAGAGAGACAGAGAGAGACACAGAGAGAGACAGACAGAGACAGAGATAGGGATAGAGAGAGACATAGAGAGAGACAGAGAGACATAGAGAGAGTGAGAGAGACAGAAAGAGAGACAGAGAGAGAGACAGAGAGAGACAGAGACAGAGTGAAATAGACTGAGTGAGACAGAAAGAGCGACAGAAAGAGAGACAAAGATAGAAACAGAGAGAGACAGAGAGGGACACAGAGAGAGAAAGAGAGAACCCGAGAGAGAGAGACAGAGAGAGAGACAGAGAGAGACAGAGAGAGAGACAGAGAGAGTGACAGAGAGAGACAGAGAGAGACAGAGAGAGAAAAAGAGACAGACAGAGAAAGACAGAGATAGAGAGCGAGACACAGGTAGACACAGAAAGAGACAGAGCTAGACAGAGAGATACAGAGAGAGTGACAGAGAGAGACATATAGAGACAGAGAAACAGAGAGAGACAGGGAGAGACAGAGTGAGAGACAGAGAGAGACAGAGAGAGAGAAAGAGAGAGACAGAGACACAGAGAGAGACAGAGAGAGAGACACAGAGAGAGACAGAGAGAGAGAGACAGAGAGAGACACAGAGAGAGACAGAGAGAGACAGAGTGAGAGACAGAGAGAGACAGAGAGAGAGAAAGAGAGAGACAGAGACACAGAGAGAGACAGAGAGAGAGACACAGAGAGAGACAGAGAGAGAGAGACAGAGAGAGAGACACAGAGAGAGACAGAGAGAGACACAGAGAGAGACATAGAGAGAGACAGAGAGCAACAGAGAGAGACAGAGAGAGACATAGAGAGACAGAGAGAGACAGAGAGAGAAAAAGAGAGACAGAGAGATATATAGAGAGAGACATAGAGAGACATAGAAATACAGAGAGAGACAAAGAAAGACAGAAAGAGAGACAGAGAGAGACAAAGAGAGACAGAGAGATACAGAGAGAGAGACATAGAGAGACATAGAAATACAGAGAGAGACAAAGAAAGACAGAGAGAAAGACATAGAGAGACAGACAGAGACAGAAAAGAGACAAAGAGATAGAGACAGAGAGAGACAGGGAGAGAGACACAGAGAGAGGCAGAGAGAGACAGAGAGAGACAGAGAGAAAAGAGACTAAAGAGAGAGAGACAGACAGAGACAGACAGAGACAGAGACAGATAGAGAGAGACAGAGAGAGAGACATAGACAGAATGACAGAGAATGAGAGAGACAGAGAGACAGAGAGAGATACAGATGAGACAGACATAGAGACAGAGAGAGACAGAGAGAGAGACAGAGAGAGACAGAGAGAGACACAGAGAGAGACAGAGAGATACAGAGAGAGACAAAGAGAGACAGAGATAGAAAGAGAGAGAGACAAAGAGAGACAGAGAAAGACAGAGAGAAACAGAGAGAGACAGTTGAGACAGAGATAGAGACAGAGAGAGACAGAGAGAGAGACAGAGGGAGAAACAGAGAGAGACAGAGATACAGAGAGAGACAAAGAGAGACAGAGAGAGACAGAGAGAGAGACAGAGAGTGACAGAGAAAGACAGAGATAGACAGAGAGAGAGGTAAAGAAAGACACAGAGAGAGACAGAGAGAGAGACAGAGAGAGATAGAGAGAGAGTGAGAGAGACAGAAAGAGAGACAGATAGAAACAGAGATAGAGATAGAGAGAGACATATAGAGAGACAGAGAGAGAAATAGAGAGAGTGAAAGAGACAGAAAGAGAGACAGAGTGAGAGAGACAGAGTGAGACAGAGACAGAGTGAGATAGACTGAGTGAGACAGATAGAGACACAGAGAGAGACAGAAAAAGACAGAGAGAGACACAGAAAGAAAGAGAGAGAGACAGATAGAGACAGAGAGAGACACAGAGAGAGACATAGAGAGAGTGAGAGAGACAGAAAGAGAGAGAGACAGAGAGAGAGACAGAGAGAGACAGAGACAGAGTGAGATTGACTGAGTGAGACAGAAAGAGAGACAGAGATAGAGACCGAGAGAGACTGAGAGAGACACAAAGAGGAAAGAGAGAGACAGAGAGAGAGACAGAAAGAGAGACAGAGAGAGACAGAGAGAGACAGAGAGAGACAGAGAGAGAAAAAGAGAGAGACAGAGAGAGACAGAGATAGAGAGCGAGACACAGGGAGAAACAGAGAGAGAAGAGCTTGACAGAGAGATACAGAGAGAGAGACAGAGAGACACGTAGAGAGACAGAGAGACAGAGAGAGATAGGGAGAGACAGAGAGAGAGACAGAGAGACATAGAGAGAGTGAGAGAGACAGAAAGAGAGACAGAGAGAGAGACAGAGAGAGACAGAGACAGAGTGAGATTGACTGAGTGAGACAGAAAGAGAGACAGAGATAGAGACCGAGAGAGACAGAGAGAGACAGAGAGCGACAGAGATAGGGATAGAGAGAGACATACAGAGAGACAGAGAGCAACAGAGAGAGACAGAGAGAGACATAGAGAGACAGAGAGAGACAGAGAGAGACAAAGAAAGACAGAGAGAGAGACAGAGAGAGACAAAGAGAGACAGAGAGATACAGAGAGAGAGACATAGAGAGACATAGAAATACAGAGAGAGACAAAGAAAGACAGAGAGAAAGACATAGAGAGACAGACAGAGACAGAAATGAGACAAAGAGATAGAGACAGAGAGAGACAGGGAGAGAGACAGAGAGAGAGGCAGAGAGAGACAGAGAGACAGAGAGAGACAGGGAGAGACAAAGGGAGAGACAGAGAGAGACAGAGATAGAGACAGAGAGAGACAGAGAGAGACACAGAGAGAGACAGAGAGAGACACAGAGAGGTACAGAGAGAGAGACAGAAAGAGATACAGAGAGATTCAGAGAGAGAGAGACAGAGAGAGACACAGAGAGAGACAGAGAGAGACACAGAGAGAGACAGACAGAGACAGAGATAGGGATAGAGAGAGACATAGAGAGAGACAGAGAGACATAGAGAGAGTGAGAGAGACAGAAAGAGAGACAGAGAGAGAGACAGAGAGAGACAGAGACAGAGTGTAATAGACTGAGTGAGACAGAAAGAGCGACAGAAAGAGAGACAAAGATAGAAACAGAGAGAGACAGAGAGGGACACAGAGAGAGAAAGAGAGAACCCGAGAGAGAGAGACAGAGAGAGAGACAGAGAGAGACAGAGAGAGAGACAGAGAGAGTGACAGAGAGAGACAGAGAGAGACAGAGAGAGAAAAAGAGACAGACAGAGAAAGACAGAGATAGAGAGCGAGACACAGGTAGACACAGAAAGAGACAGAGCTAGACAGAGAGATACAGAGAGAGTGACAGAGAGAGACATATAGAGACAGAGAAACAGAGAGAGACAGGGAGAGACAGAGTGAGAGACAGAGAGAGACAGAGAGAGAGAAAGAGAGAGACAGAGACACAGAGAGAGACAGAGAGAGAGACACATAGAAAGACAGAGAGAGAGAGACAGAGAGAGACACAGAGAGAGACAGAGAGAGACAGAGAGAGACAGAGATAGGGATAGAGAGAGACATAGAGAGAGACATAGAGCAACAGAGAGAGACAGAGAGAGACATAGAGAGACAGAGAGAGACAGAGAGAGACAAAGAGAGACAGAGAGATATATAGAGAGAGACATAGAGAGACATAGAAATACAGAGAGAGACAAAGAAAGACAGAAAGAGAGACAGAGAGAGACAAAGAGAGACAGAGAGATACAGAGAGAGAGACATAGAGAGACATAGAAATACAGAGAGAGACAAAGAAAGACAGAGAGAAAGACATAGAGAGACAGACAGAGACAGAAAAGAGACAAAGAGATAGAGACAGAGAGAGACAGGGAGAGAGACACAGAGAGAGGCAGAGAGAGACAGAGAGAGACAGAGAGAAAAGAGACAAAAGAGAGAGAGACAGAGAGAGACAGACAGAGACAGAGACAGAGAGAGAGACATAGACAGAATGACAGAGAATGAGAGAGACAGAGAGACAGAGAGAGATACAGATGAGACAGACATAGAGACAGAGAGAGACAGAGAGAGAGACAGAGAGAGACAGAGAGAGACACAGAGAGAGACAGAGAGAGACAGAGAGAGACAAAGAGAGACAGAGATAGAAAGAGAGAGACAAAGAGAGACAGAGAAAGACAGAGAGAAACAGAGAGAGACAGTTGAGAAAGAGATAGAGACAGAGAGAGACAGAGAGAGAGACAGAGGGAGAAACAGAGAGAGACAGAGATACAGAGAGAGACAAAGAGAGACAGAGAGAGACAGAGAGAGAGACAGAGAGTGACAGAGAAAGACAAAGAGAGACAGAGAGAGAGGTAAAGAAAGACACAGAGAGAGACAGAGAGAGAGACAGAGAGAGATAGAGAGAGAGTGAGAGAGACAGAAAGAGAGACAGATAGAAACAGAGATAGAGATAGAGAGAGACATATAGAGAGACAGAGAGAGAAATAGAGAGAGTGAAAGAGACAGAAAGAGAGACAGAGTGAGAGAGACAGAGTGAGACAGAGACAGAGTGAGATAGACTGAGTGAGACAGATAGAGAGACAGAGAGGGACAGAGAGAGACAGAGAGACAGAGAGAGACAGGGAGAGACAAAGAGAGAGACAGAGATAGAGACAGAGAGACACAGAGTGAGACACAGAGAGAGACAAAAAGAGACAGAGAGAGACACAGAGAGAAAGAGAGAGAGACAGAGAGAGAGACAGAGATAGGGATAGAGAGAGACACAGAGAGAGACATAGAGAGAGTGAGAGAGACAGAAAGAGAGAGAGACAGAGAGAGAGACAGAGAGAGACAGAGACAGAGTGAGATAGACTGAGTGAGACAGAAAGAGAGACAGAGATTGAGACAGAGAGAGACACATAGATACACAGAGAGAGAAAGAGAAAGAGAGAGAGAGACAGCGGGAGACAGAGAGAGACAGATAGACAGAGAGAGAAAAAGAGAGAGACAGAGATAGAGAGCGAGATACAGGGAGACACAGAGAGAGACAGAGCTAGACAGAGAGATAAAGAGAGAGATACAGAGAGAGACATAGAGCGACAGAGAGATAGAGAGAGACAGGGAGAGATAGAGAGAGAGACAGAGAGAGACAGAGAGAGAGACAGAGATAGACAAAGACAGAGTGAGATAGACTGAGTGAGACAGAAAGAGAGTCAGAGATAGAGACAGAGAGAGACAGAGAGAGACACAGAGAGAGAAAGAGAGATAGAGAGAGAAAGAGAGACAGAGAGAAACAGAGAGAGACAGAGAGAGACAGAGAGAGAAAAAGAAAGAGACATTGAGAGACAGAGATAGAGAGCGAGACACAGGGAGACACAGAGAGAGACAGAGCTAGACAGGGAGATACAGAGAGAGAGACAGAGAGAGACATAGAGAGACAGAGAGACAGAGAGACACATGGAGAGACAGAGAGAGAGACAGAGAGAGAAACAGAGATAGACAGAGAGAGACACAGAGAGACACAGAGAGACACAGAGAGACACAGAGAGACAAAGAGAGAGGAAGAGAGAGACAGAGAGAGAGACAAAGAGAGAGACAGAGAGAGACAGAAAAAGAGACAGAGAGAGAGAGAGACAGAGAGAGACACAGAGAGAGACAAAGAGAGACAGAGAGAGATAGAGAGAGAGTGAGAGACACAGAGAGAGAGACAGAGAGAGACAGAGATAGAGATAGAGAGAGACATATTGAGAGACAGAGAGAGACATAGAGAGAGTGATAGAGACAGAAAAATAGACAGAGAGAGACAGAGTGAGATAGACTGAGTGAGACAGAGAGAGACAGAGAGGGACAGTGAGAGAGAGAGACAGAGAGAGACAGGGAGAGACAGAGAGAGAGACAGAGATAGAGACAGAGAGACACAGAGGGAGACACAGAGAGAGACAGAAAAAGACAGAGAGAGACACAGAAAGAAAGAGAGAGAGACAGATAGAGACAGAGAGAGACACAGAGAGAGACATAGAGAGAGTGAGAGAGACAGAAAGAGAGAGAGACAGAGAGAGAGACAGAGAGAGACAGAGACAGAGTGAGATTGACTGAGTGAGACAGAAAGAGAGACAGAGATAGAGACCGAAAGAGACAGAGAGAGACACAGAGAGGAAAGAGAGAGACAGAGAGAGAGACAGAAAGAGAGACAGAGAGAGACAGAGAGAGACAGAGAGAGACAGAGAGAGAAAAAGAGAGAGACAGAGAGAGACAGAGATAGAGAGCGAGACACAGGGAGAAACAGAGAGAGAAGAGCTTGACAGAGAGATACAGAGAGAGAGACAGAGAGACACATAGAGAGACAGAGAGACAGAGAGAGACAGGGAGAGACAGAGAGAGAGACAGAGAGACATAGAGAGAGTGAGAGAGACAGAAAGAGAGACAGAGAGAGAGACAGAGAGAGACAGAGACAGAGTGAGATTTACTGAGTGAGACAGAAAGAGAGACAGAGATAGAGACCGAGAGAGACAGAGAGAGACAGAGATCGACAGAGATAGGGATAGAGAGAGACATAGAGAGACAGAGAGCAACAGAGAGAGACAGAGAGAGACATAGAGAGACAGAGAGAGACAGAGAGAGACAAAGAAAGACAGAGAGAGAGACAGAGAGAGACAAAGAGAGACAGAGAGATACAGAGAGAGAGACATAGAGAGACATAGAAATACAGAGAGAGACAAAGAAAGACAGAGAGAAAGACATAGAGAGACAGACAGAGACAGAAATGAGACAAAGAGATAGAGACAGAGAGAGACAGGGAGAGAGACAGAGAGAGAGGCAGAGAGAGACAGAGAGACAGAGAGAGACAGGGAGAGACAAAGGGAGAGACAGAGAGAGACAGAGATAGAGACAGAGAGAGACAGAGAGAGACATAGAGAGAGACAGAGAGAGACACAGAGAGGTACAGAGAGAGAGACAGAAAGAGACACAGAGAGATTCAGAGAGAGAGAGACAGAGAGAGACACAGAGAGAGACAGAGAGAGACACAGAGAGAGACAGACAGAGACAGAGATAGGGATAGAGAGAGACATAGAGAGAGACAGAGAGACATAGAGAGAGTGAGAGAGACAGCAAGAGAGACAGAGAGAGAGACAGAGAGAGACAGAGACAGAGTGAAATAGACTGAGTGAGACAGAAAGAGCGACAGACAGAAAGACAAAGATAGAAACAGAGAGAGACAGAGAGGGACACAGAGAGAGAAAGAGAGAACCTGAGAGAGAGACAGAGAGAGAGACAGAGAGAGACAGAGAGAGAGACAGAGAGAGTGACAGAGAGAGACAGAGAAAGACAGAGAGAGAAAAAGAGAGAGACAGAGAAAGACAGAGATAGAGAGCGAGACACAGGTAGACACAGAAAGAGACAGAGCTAGACAGAGAGATACAGAGAGAGAGACAGAGAGAGACATAGAGAGACAGAGAAACAGAGAGAGACAGGGAGAGACAGAGTGAGAGACAGAGAGAGACAGAGAGAGAGAAAGAGAGAGACAGAGACACAGAGAGAGACAGAGAGAGAGACACAGAGAGAGACAGAGAGAGAGAGACAGAGAGAGACACAGAGAGAGACAGAGAGAGACAGAGAGAGACAGAGAGAGACAGAGAGCGACAGAGATAGAGATAGAGAGAGACATAGAGAGAGACAGAGAGCAACAGAGAGAGACAGAGAGAGACATAGAGAGACAGAGAGAGACAGAGAGAGACAAAGAAAGACAGAGAGAGAGACAGAGAGAGACAAAGAGAGACTGAGAGATACAGAGAGAGAGAGACATAGAGAGACATAGAAATACAGAGAGAGACAAAGAAAGACAGAGAGAAAGACATAGAGAGACAGACAGAGACAGAAATGAGACAAAGAGATAGAGACAGAGAAAGACAGGGAGAGAGACAGAGAGAGAGGCAGCGAGAGACAGAGAGAGACAGAGAGAAAAGAGACAAAAGAGAGAGAGAGAGAGAGACAGAGAAAGACAGACAGAGACAGAGACAGATAGAGAGAGACAGAGAGAGACACAGAAAGACACAGAGAGAGACAAAGAGAGAGACAGAAAGACAGAGAGAGACAGAGAGCGAGACAGAGAGAGACAGAAAAGAGACAAAGAGAGAGAGACAGAGAGAGACAGAGAAAGAGAGAGAGCGACAGAGAGAGATTGAGAGAGACATACAGTGAGAGACATAGAGAGACAGATAGAGACACAGACAGAGACAGAGAGAGACAGAGAGAGACACAGTGAGATACAGAGAGAGACAGAGAAAGAGTCAGAGATACAGAGAGAGACAAACAGAGAGACAGAGAGAGACAGAAAAGATACAAAGAGAGAGTGACAGAGAAAGAGAGAGAGCGACAGAGAGAGATAGAGAGAGACATACAGAGAGAGACATAGAGAGACAGAGAGAGACACAGAGAAAGACAGAGAGAGACAGAGAGAGACAAAGAGAGAAACAGAGAGAGACAGAGAGAGAGACAGATAGAGACAGAGAGAGACAGAAAGAGACAGAGAGAGACAGAAAGAGACAGAGAGAGACAGAGAGAGACACAAAGAGAGGAAGAGAGAGACAGAGAGAGAGAGACAAAGTGAGAGACAGAGAAAGAGACAGAGAGAGATATAGAGAGACAGAGAGAGACACAGAGAGAGACAAAGAGAGAGACAGAGAGAGATAGAGAGAGAGTGAGAGAGACAGAAAGAGAGACAGATAGAGACAGAGATAGAGATGAAGAGAGACATATAGAGAGAAAGAGAGAGAAATAGAGAGAGTGAAAGAGACAGAAAGAGAGACAGAGAGAGAGACAGAGTGAGACAGAGACAGAGTGAGATAGACTGAGTGAGACAGATAGAGAGACAGAGAGGGACAGAGAGAGACAGAGAGACAGAGAGAGACAGGGAGAGACAGAGAGAGAGACAGAGAGAGACAGAGATAGAGACAGAGAGACACAAAGGGAGACACAGAGAGAGACAAAAAGAGACAGAGAGAGACACAGAGAGAAAGAGAGAGAGACAGAGAGAGACAGAGATAGGGATAGAGAGAGACACAGAGAGAGACATAGAGAGAGTGAGAGAGACAGAAAAAGAGACAGAGAGAGAGACAGAGAGGGACATTGAGAGACAGAGAGACAGAGAGAGACAGGGAGAGACAGAGAGAGAGACAGAGATAGAGACAGAGAGACACAGAGGGAGACACAGAGAGAGACAGAAAAAGACAGAGAGAGACACAGAGAGAAAGAGAGCGAGACAGATAGAGACAGAGAGAGACACAGAGAGAGACATAGAGAGAGTGAGAGAGACAGAAAGAGAGAGAGACAGAGAGAGAGACAGAGAGAGACAGAGACAGAGTGAGATTGACTGAGTGAGACAGAAAGAGAGACAGAGATAGAGACCGAGAGAGACAGAGAGAGACACAGAGAGGAAAGAGAGAGACAGAGAGAGAGACAGAAAGAGAGACAGAGAGAGACAGAGAGAGACAGAGAGAGACAGAGAGAGAAAAAGAGAGAGACAGAGAGACAGAGATAGAGAGCGAGACACAGGGAGACACAGAGAGAGAAGAGCTAGACAGAGAGATACAGAGAGAGAGACAGAGAGACACATAGAGAGACAGAGAGACAGAGAGAGACAGGGAGAGACAGAGAGAGAGACAGAGAGAGACAGAGAGAGAGACTGAGAGGGACAGAGAGAGAGAAAGAGAAAGACAGAGACACAGAGAGAGACAGAGAGTGAGACACAGAGAGAGACAGAGAGAGAGACCGAGAGACATAGAGAGAGTGAGAGAGACAGAAAGAGAGACAGAGAGAGAGACAGAGAGAGACAGAGATAGAGTGAAATAGACTGAGTGAGACAGAAAGAGCAACAGAAAGAGAGACAGAGATAGAGACAGAGAGAAACAGAGAGAGACACTGAGAGAGAAAGAGAGAGACAGAGAGAGAGACAGAGAGAGAGACAGAGAGAGAGACAGAGAGAGAGACAGAGAGAGTGACAGAGAGAGACAGAGAGAGACAGAGAGAGAAAAAGAGAGAGACAGAGAAAGACAGAGATAGAGAGCGAGACACAGGGAGACACAGAGAGAAACAGAGCTAGACAGAGAGATACAGAGAGAGAGACAGAGAGAGACATAGAGAGACAGAGAAACAGAGAGAGACAGGGAGAGACAGAGTGAGAGACAGAGAGAGACAGAGAGAGAGAAAGAGAGAGACAGAGACACAGAGAGAGACAGAGAGAGAGACACAGAGAGAGACAGAGAGAGAGAGAGACAGAGAGAGACACAGAGAGAGACAGAGAGAGACAGAGAGAGACAGAGAGAGACAGAGAGAGACAGAGATAGGGATAGAGAGAGACATAGATAGAGACAGAGAGCAACAGAGAGAGACAGAGAGAGACATAGAGAGACAGAGAAAGACAGAGAGAGACAAAGAGAGACAGAGAGATATATAGAGAGAGACATAGCAATACAGAGAGAGACAAAGAAAGACAGAAAGAGAGACAGAGAGAGACAAAGAGAGACAGAGAGATACAGAGAGAGAGACATAGAGAGACATAGAAATACAGAGAGAGACAAAGAAAGACAGAGAGAAAGACATAGAGAGACAGACAGAGACAGAAAGAGACAAAGAGATAGAGACAGAGAGAGACAGGGAGAGAGACACAGAGAGAGGCAGAGAGAGACAGAGAGAGACAGAGAGAAAAGAGACAAAAGAGAGAGAGACAGACAGAGACAGACAGAGACAGAGACAGATATAGAGAGACAGAGAGAGAGACATAGACAGAATGACAGAGAATGAGAGAGACAGAGAGATACAGATGAGACAGACATAGAGACAGAGAGAGACAGAGAGAGAGACAGAGAGACACAGAGAGAGACAGAGAGAGACACAGAGAGAGACAGAGAGAGAGAGACACAGAGAGTCAGAGAGAGAGACAGAGAGAGAAACAGAGAGAGACAGAGAGATACAGAGAGAGACAAAGAGAGATAGAGAGAGACAGAGAGAGAGACAGAGAGTGACAGAGAAAGACAGAGAGAGACAGAGAGAGAGGTAAAGAAAGACACAGAGAGACAGAGAGAGAGAGACAGAGAGAGATAGAGAGAGAGTGAGAGAGACAGAAAGAGAGACAGATAGAAACAGAGATAGAGATAGAGAGAGACTATAGAGAGACAGAGAGAGAAATAGAGAGAGTGAAAGAGACAGAAAGAGAGACAGAGTGAGAGAGACAGAGTGAGACAGAGACAGAGTGAGATAGACTGAGTGAGACAGATAAAGAGACAGAGAGGGACAGAGAGAGACAGAGAGACAGAGAGAGACAGGGAGAGACAGAGAGAGAGACAGAGAGAGACAGAGATAGAGACAGAGAGACACAGAGGGAGACACAGAGAGAGACAAAAAGAGACAGAGAGAGACACAGAGAGAAAGAGAGAGAGACAGAGAGAGAGACAGAGATAGGGATAGAGAGAGACACAGAGAGAGACATAGAGAGAGTGAGAGAGACAGAAAGAGAGAGAGACAGAGAGAGAGACAGAGAGAGACAGAGACAGAGTGAGATAGACTGAGTGAGACAGAAAGAGAGACAGAGATAGAGACAGAGAGAGACACATAGAGACACAGAGCGAGAAAGAGAAAGACAGAGAGAGAGAGACAGAGGGAGACAGAGAGAGACAGATAGAGAGACAGAGAGAGAAAAAGAGAGAGACAGAGAGAGACAGAGATAGAGAGCGAGACACAGGGAGACACAGAGAGAGACAGAGCTAGACAGAGAGATAAAGAGAGAGATACAGAGAGAGACATAAAGCGACAGAGAGATAGAGAGAGACAGGGAGAGATAGAGAGAGAGACAGAGAGAGACAGAGAGAGAGACAGAGAGAGAGACAGAGATAGACAAAGACAGAGTGAGATAGACTGAGTGAGACAGAAACAGAGTCAGAGATAGAGATAGAGAGAGACAGATAGAGACACAGAGAGAGAAAGAGAGAGAGAGAGAGAGAAAGAGAGACAGAGAGAAACAGAGAGAGACAGAGAGAGACAGAGAGAGAAAAAGAGAGAGACACTGAGAGACAGAGATAGAGAGCGAGATACAGGGAGACACAGAGAGAGACAGAGCTAGACAGGGAGATACAGAGAGAGAGACAGAGAGAGACATAGAGAGACAGAGAGACACATGGAGAGACAGAGAGAGAGACAGAGAGAGAAACAGAGATAGACAGAGAGAGACACAGAGAGACACAGAGAGACACAGAGAGACAAAGAGAGAGGAAGAGAGAGACAGAGAGAGAGACAAAGAGAGAGACAGAGAGAGACAGAAAAAGAGACAGAGAGAGAGATAGAGAGACAGAGAGAGACACAGAGAGAGACAAAGAGAGACAGAGATAGAGAGAGAGTGAGAGACACAGAGAGAGAGACAGAGAGAGACAGAGATAGAGATAGAGAGAGACATATAGAGAGACAGAGAGAGACATAGAGAGAGTGATAGAGACAGAAAAAGAGACAGAGAGAGAGACAGAGAGAGACAGAGTGAGATGGACTGAGTGAGACAGAGAGAGACAGAGAGGGACAGTGAGAGACAGAGAGACAGAGAGAGACAGGGAGAGACAGAGAGAGACAGAGATAGAGACAGAGAGACACAGAGGGAGACACAGAGAGAGACAGAAAAAGACAGAGAGAGACACAGAAAGAAAGAGAGAGACAGATAGAGACAGAGAGAGACACAGAGAGAGACATAGAGAGAGTGAGAGAGACAGAAAGAGAGAGAGACAGAGAGAGAGACAGAGAGAGACAGAGACAGAGTGAGATTGACTGAGTGAGACAGAAAGAGAGACAGAGATAGAAACCGAGAGAGACAGAGAGAGACACAGAGAGGAAAGAGAGAGACAGAGAGAGAGACAGAAAGAGAGACAGAGAGAGACAGAGAGAGACAGAGAGAGACACAGAGAGACAGAGAGAGAAAAAGAGAGAGACAGAGATAGAGAGCGATACACAGGGAGAAACAGAGAGAGAAGAGCTTGACAGAGAGATACAGAGAGAGAGACAGAGAGACACATAGAGAGACAGAGAGACAGAGAGAGACAGGGAGAGACAGAGAGAGAGACAGAGAGAGACAGAGAGAGAGAAAGAGAGAGACAGAGACACAGAGAGAGACAGAGAGAGAGACACAGAGAGAGACAGAGAGAGAGAGAGACAGAGAGAGACACAGAGAGAGACAGAGAGAGACAGAGAGAGACAGAGAGAGACAGAGAGAGACAGAGATAGGGATAGAGAGAGACATAGAGAGAGACAGAGAGCAACAGAGAGAGACAGAGAGAGACATAGAGAGACAGAGAAAGACAGAGAGAGACAAAGAGAGACAGAGAGATATATAGAGAGAGACATAGCAATACAGAGAGAGACAAAGAAAGACAGAAAGAGAGACAGAGAGAGACAAAGAGAGACAGAGAGATACAGAGAGAGAGACATAGAGAGACATAGAAATACAGAGAGAGACAAAGAAAGACAGAGAGAAAGACATAGAGAGACAGACAGAGACAGAAAGAGACAAAGAGATAGAGACAGAGAGAGACAGGGAGAGAGACACAGAGAGAGGCAGAGAGAGACAGAGAGAGACAGAGAGAAAAGAGACAAAAGAGAGAGAGACAGACAGAGACAGACAGAGACAGAGACAGATATAGAGAGACAGAGAGAGAGACATAGACAGAATGACAGAGAATGAGAGAGACAGAGAGATACAGATGAGACAGACATAGAGACAGAGAGAGACAGAGAGAGAGACAGAGAGACACAGAGAGAGACAGAGAGAGACACAGAGAGAGACAGAGAGATACAGAGAGAGACAAAGAGAGACAGAGATAGAAAGAGAGAGAGACAAAGAGAGACAGAGAAAGACAGAGAGAAACAGAGAGAGACAGTTGAGACAGAGATAGAGACAGAGAGAGACAGAGAGAGAGAGAGAGGGAGAAACAGAGAGAGACAGAGAGACAGAGAGAGACACAGAGAGACACAGAGAGAGACAGAGAGAGAGAGACACAGAGAGTCAGAGAGAGAGACAGAGAGAGAAACAGAGAGAGACAGAGAGATACAGAGAGAGACAAAGAGAGACAGAGAGAGACAGAGAGAGAGACAGAGAGTGACAGAGAAAGACAGAGAGAGACAGAGAGAGAGGTAAAGAAAGACACAGAGAGACAGAGAGAGAGAGACAGAGAGAGATAGAGAGAGAGTGAGAGAGACAGAAAGAGAGACAGATAGAAACAGAGATAGAGATAGAGAGAGACTATAGAGAGACAGAGAGAGAAATAGAGAGAGTGAAAGAGACAGAAAGAGAGACAGAGTGAGAGAGACAGAGTGAGACAGAGACAGAGTGAGATAGACTGAGTGAGACAGATAAAGAGACAGAGAGGGACAGAGAGAGACAGAGAGACAGAGAGAGACAGGGAGAGACAGAGAGAGAGACAGAGAGAGACAGAGATAGAGACAGAGAGACACAGAGGGAGACACAGAGAGAGACAAAAAGAGACAGAGAGAGACACAGAGAGAAAGAGAGAGAGACAGAGAGAGAGACAGAGATAGGGATAGAGAGAGACACAGAGAGAGACATAGAGAGAGTGAGAGAGACAGAAAGAGAGAGAGACAGAGAGAGAGACAGAGAGAGACAGAGACAGAGTGAGATAGACTGAGTGAGACAGAAAGAGAGACAGAGATAGAGACAGAGAGAGACACATAGAGACACAGAGCGAGAAAGAGAAAGACAGAGAGAGAGAGACAGCGGGAGACAGAGAGAGACAGATAGAGAGACAGAGAGAGAAAAAGAGAGAGACAGAGAGAGACAGAGATAGAGAGCGAGACACAGGGAGACACAGAGAGAGACAGAGCTAGACAGAGAGATAAAGAGAGAGATACAGAGAGAGACATAAAGCGACAGAGAGATAGAGAGAGACAGGGAGAGATAGAGAGAGAGACAGAGAGAGACAGAGAGAGAGACAGAGAGAGAGACAGAGATAGACAAAGACAGAGTGAGATAGACTGAGTGAGACAGAAACAGAGTCAGAGATAGAGATAGAGAGAGACAGATAGAGACACAGAGAGAGAAAGAGAGAGAGAGAGAGAGAAAGAGAGACAGAGAGAAACAGAGAGAGACAGAGAGAGACAGAGAGAGAAAAAGAGAGAGACACTGAGAGACAGAGATAGAGAGCGAGATACAGGGAGACACAGAGAGAGACAGAGCTAGACAGGGAGATACAGAGAGAGAGACAGAGAGAGACATAGAGAGACAGAGAGACACATGGAGAGACAGAGAGAGAGACAGAGAGAGAAACAGAGATAGACAGAGAGAGACACAGAGAGACACAGAGAGACACAGAGAGACAAAGAGAGAGGAAGAGAGAGACAGAGAGAGAGACAAAGAGAGAGACAGAGAGAGACAGAAAAAGAGACAGAGAGAGAGATAGAGAGACAGAGAGAGACACAGAGAGAGACAAAGAGAGACAGAGATAGAGAGAGAGTGAGAGACACAGAGAGAGAGACAGAGAGAGACAGAGATAGAGATAGAGAGAGACATATAGAGAGACAGAGAGAGACATAGAGAGAGTGATAGAGACAGAAAAAGAGACAGAGAGAGAGACAGAGAGAGACAGAGTGAGATAGACTGAGTGAGACAGAGAGAGACAGAGAGGGACAGTGAGAGACAGAGAGACAGAGAGAGACAGGGAGAGACAGAGAGAGAGACAGAGATAGAGACAGAGAGACACAGAGGGAGACACAGAGAGAGACAGAAAAAGACAGAGAGAGACACAGAAAGAAAGAGAGAGAGACAGATAGAGACAGAGAGAGACACAGAGAGAGACATAGAGAGAGTGAGAGAGACAGAAAGAGAGAGAGACAGAGAGAGAGACAGAGAGAGACAGAGACAGAGTGAGATTGACTGAGTGAGACAGAAAGAGAGACAGAGATAGAAACCGAGAGAGACAGAGAGAGACACAGAGAGGAAAGAGAGAGACAGAGAGAGAGACAGAAAGAGAGACAGAGAGAGACAGAGAGAGACAGAGAGAGACAGAGAGAGACAGAGAGAGAAAAAGAGAGAGACAGAGAAAGACAGAGATAGAGAGCGAGACACAGGGAGACACAGAGAGAAACAGAGCTAGACAGAGAGATACAGAGAGAGAGACAGAGAGAGACATAGAGAGACAGAGAAACAGAGAGAGACAGGGAGAGACAGAGTGAGAGACAGAGAGAGACAGAGAGAGAGAAAGAGAGAGACAGAGACACAGAGAGAGACAGAGAGAGAGACACAGAGAGAGACAGAGAGAGAGAGAGACAGAGAGAGACACAGAGAGAGACAGAGAGAGACAGAGAGAGACAGAGAGAGACAGAGAGAGACAGAGATAGGGATAGAGAGAGACATAGAGAGAGACAGAGAGCAACAGAGAGAGACAGAGAGAGACATAGAGAGACAGAGAAAGACAGAGAGAGACAAAGAGAGACAGAGAGATATATAGAGAGAGACATAGCAATACAGAGAGAGACAAAGAAAGACAGAAAGAGAGACAGAGAGAGACAAAGAGAGACAGAGAGATACAGAGAGAGAGACATAGAGAGACATAGAAATACAGAGAGAGACAAAGAAAGACAGAGAGAAAGACATAGAGAGACAGACAGAGACAGAAAGAGACAAAGAGATAGAGACAGAGAGAGACAGGGAGAGAGACACAGAGAGAGGCAGAGAGAGACAGAGAGAGACAGAGAGAAAAGAGACAAAAGAGAGAGAGACAGACAGAGACAGACAGAGACAGAGACAGATATAGAGAGACAGAGAGAGAGACATAGACAGAATGACAGAGAATGAGAGAGACAGAGAGATACAGATGAGACAGACATAGAGACAGAGAGAGACAGAGAGAGAGACAGAGAGACACAGAGAGAGACAGAGAGAGACACAGAGAGAGACAGAGAGATACAGAGAGAGACAAAGAGAGACAGAGATAGAAAGAGAGAGAGACAAAGAGAGACAGAGAAAGACAGAGAGAAACAGAGAGAGACAGTTGAGACAGAGATAGAGACAGAGAGAGACAGAGAGAGAGAGAGAGAGGGAGAAACAGAGAGAGACAGAGAGACAGAGAGAGACACAGAGAGACACAGAGAGAGACAGAGAGAGAGACACAGAGAGTCAGAGAGAGAGACAGAGAGAGAAACAGAGAGAGACAGAGAGATACAGAGAGAGACAAAGAGAGACAGAGAGAGACAGAGAGAGAGACAGAGAGTGACAGAGAAAGACAGAGAGAGACAGAGAGAGAGGTAAAGAAAGACACAGAGAGACAGAGAGAGAGACAGAGAGAGATAGAGAGAGAGTGAGAGAGACAGAAAGAGAGACAGATAGAAACAGAGATAGAGATAGAGAGAGACTATAGAGAGACAGAGAGAGAAATAGAGAGAGTGAAAGAGACAGAAAGAGAGACAGAGTGAGAGAGACAGAGTGAGACAGAGACAGAGTGAGATAGACTGAGTGAGACAGATAAAGAGACAGAGAGGGACAGAGAGAGACAGAGAGACAGAGAGAGACAGGGAGAGACAGAGAGAGAGACAGAGAGAGACAGAGATAGAGACAGAGAGACACAGAGGGAGACACAGAGAGAGACAAAAAGAGACAGAGAGAGACACAGAGAGAAAGAGAGAGAGACAGAGAGAGAGACAGAGATAGGGATAGAGAGAGACACAGAGAGAGACATAGAGAGAGTGAGAGAGACAGAAAGAGAGAGAGACAGAGAGAGAGACAGAGAGAGACAGAGACAGAGTGAGATAGACTGAGTGAGACAGAAAGAGAGACAGAGATAGAGACAGAGAGAGACACATAGAGACACAGAGCGAGAAAGAGAAAGACAGAGAGAGAGAGACAGCGGGAGACAGAGAGAGACAGATAGAGAGACAGAGAGAGAAAAAGAGAGAGACAGAGAGAGACAGAGATAGAGAGCGAGACACAGGGAGACACAGAGAGAGACAGAGCTAGACAGAGAGATAAAGAGAGAGATACAGAGAGAGACATAAAGCGACAGAGAGATAGAGAGAGACAGGGAGAGATAGAGAGAGAGACAGAGAGAGACAGAGAGAGAGACAGAGAGAGAGACAGAGATAGACAAAGACAGAGTGAGATAGACTGAGTGAGACAGAAACAGAGTCAGAGATAGAGATAGAGAGAGACAGATAGAGACACAGAGAGAGAAAGAGAGAGAGAGAGAGAGAAAGAGAGACAGAGAGAAACAGAGAGAGACAGAGAGAGACAGAGAGAGAAAAAGAGAGAGACACTGAGAGACAGAGATAGAGAGCGAGATACAGGGAGACACAGAGAGAGACAGAGCTAGACAGGGAGATACAGAGAGAGAGACAGAGAGAGACATAGAGAGACAGAGAGACACATGGAGAGACAGAGAGAGAGACAGAGAGAGAAACAGAGATAGACAGAGAGAGACACAGAGAGACACATAGAGACACAGAGAGACAAAGAGAGAGGAAGAGAGAGACAGAGAGAGAGACAAAGAGAGAGACAGAGAGAGACAGAAAAAGAGACAGAGAGAGAGATAGAGAGAAAGAGAGAGACACAGAGAGAGACAAAGAGAGACAGAGATAGAGAGAGAGTGAGAGACACAGAGAGAGAGACAGAGAGAGACAGAGATAGAGATAGAGAGAGACATATAGAGAGACAGAGAGAGACATAGAGAGAGTGATAGAGACAGAAAAAGAGACAGAGAGAGAGACAGAGAGAGACAGAGTGAGATAGACTGAGTGAGACAGAGAGAGACAGAGAGGGACAGTGAGAGACAGAGAGACAGAGAGAGACAGGGAGAGACAGAGAGAGAGACAGAGATAGAGACAGAGAGACACAGAGGGAGACACAGAGAGAGACAGAAAAAGACAGAGAGAGACACAGAAAGAAAGAGAGAGAGACAGATAGAGACAGAGAGAGACACAGAGAGAGACATAGAGAGAGTGAGAGAGACAGAAAGAGAGAGAGACAGAGAGAGAGACAGAGAGAGACAGAGACAGAGTGAGATTGACTGAGTGAGACAGAAAGAGAGACAGAGATAGAAACCGAGAGAGACAGAGAGAGACACAGAGAGGAAAGAGAGAGACAGAGAGAGAGACAGAAAGAGAGACAGAGAGAGACAGAGAGAGACAGAGAGAGACACAGAGAGACAGAGAGAGAAAAAGAGAGAGACAGAGATAGAGAGCGATACACAGGGAGAAACAGAGAGAGAAGAGCTTGACAGAGAGATACAGAGAGAGAGACAGAGAGACACATAGAGAGACAGAGAGACAGAGAGAGACAGGGAGAGACAGAGAGAGAGACAGAGAGAGACAGAGAGAGAGAAAGAGAGAGACAGAGACACAGAGAGAGACAGAGAGAGAGACACAGAGAGAGACAGAGAGAGAGAGAGACAGAGAGAGACACAGAGAGAGACAGAGAGAGACAGAGAGAGACAGAGAGAGACAGAGAGAGACAGAGATAGGGATAGAGAGAGACATAGAGAGAGACAGAGAGCAACAGAGAGAGACAGAGAGAGACATAGAGAGACAGAGAAAGACAGAGAGAGACAAAGAGAGACAGAGAGATATATAGAGAGAGACATAGCAATACAGAGAGAGACAAAGAAAGACAGAAAGAGAGACAGAGAGAGACAAAGAGAGACAGAGAGATACAGAGAGAGAGACATAGAGAGACATAGAAATACAGAGAGAGACAAAGAAAGACAGAGAGAAAGACATAGAGAGACAGACAGAGACAGAAAGAGACAAAGAGATAGAGACAGAGAGAGACAGGGAGAGAGACACAGAGAGAGGCAGAGAGAGACAGAGAGAGACAGAGAGAAAAGAGACAAAAGAGAGAGAGACAGACAGAGACAGACAGAGACAGAGACAGATATAGAGAGACAGAGAGAGAGACATAGACAGAATGACAGAGAATGAGAGAGACAGAGAGATACAGATGAGACAGACATAGAGACAGAGAGAGACAGAGAGAGAGACAGAGAGACACAGAGAGAGACAGAGAGAGACACAGAGAGAGACAGAGAGATACAGAGAGAGACAAAGAGAGACAGAGATAGAAAGAGAGAGAGACAAAGAGAGACAGAGAAAGACAGAGAGAAACAGAGAGAGACAGTTGAGACAGAGATAGAGACAGAGAGAGACAGAGAGAGAGAGAGAGGGAGAAACAGAGAGAGACAGAGAGACAGAGAGAGACACAGAGAGACACAGAGAGAGACAGAGAGAGAGAGACACAGAGAGTCAGAGAGAGAGACAGAGAGAGAAACAGAGAGAGACAGAGAGATACAGAGAGAGACAAAGAGAGACAGAGAGAGACAGAGAGAGAGACAGAGAGTGACAGAGAAAGACAGAGAGAGACAGAGAGAGAGGTAAAGAAAGACACAGAGAGACAGAGAGAGAGACAGAGAGAGATAGAGAGAGAGTGAGAGAGACAGAAAGAGAGACAGATAGAAACAGAGATAGAGATAGAGAGAGACTATAGAGAGACAGAGAGAGAAATAGAGAGAGTGAAAGAGACAGAAAGAGAGACAGAGTGAGAGAGACAGAGTGAGACAGAGACAGAGTGAGATAGACTGAGTGAGACAGATAAAGAGACAGAGAGGGACAGAGAGAGACAGAGAGACAGAGAGAGACAGGGAGAGACAGAGAGAGAGACAGAGAGAGACAGAGATAGAGACAGAGAGACACAGAGGGAGACACAGAGAGAGACAAAAAGAGACAGAGAGAGACACAGAGAGAAAGAGAGAGAGACAGAGAGAGAGACAGAGATAGGGATAGAGAGAGACACAGAGAGAGACATAGAGAGAGTGAGAGAGACAGAAAGAGAGAGAGACAGAGAGAGAGACAGAGAGAGACAGAGACAGAGTGAGATAGACTGAGTGAGACAGAAAGAGAGACAGAGATAGAGACAGAGAGAGACACATAGAGACACAGAGCGAGAAAGAGAAAGACAGAGAGAGAGAGACAGCGGGAGACAGAGAGAGACAGATAGAGAGACAGAGAGAGAAAAAGAGAGAGACAGAGAGAGACAGAGATAGAGAGCGAGACACAGGGAGACACAGAGAGAGACAGAGCTAGACAGAGAGATAAAGAGAGAGATACAGAGAGAGACATAAAGCGACAGAGAGATAGAGAGAGACAGGGAGAGATAGAGAGAGAGACAGAGAGAGACAGAGAGAGAGACAGAGAGAGAGACAGAGATAGACAAAGACAGAGTGAGATAGACTGAGTGAGACAGAAACAGAGTCAGAGATAGAGATAGAGAGAGACAGATAGAGACACAGAGAGAGAAAGAGAGAGAGAGAGAGAGAAAGAGAGACAGAGAGAAACAGAGAGAGACAGAGAGAGACAGAGAGAGAAAAAGAGAGAGACACTGAGAGACAGAGATAGAGAGCGAGATACAGGGAGACACAGAGAGAGACAGAGCTAGACAGGGAGATACAGAGAGAGAGACAGAGAGAGACATAGAGAGACAGAGAGACACATGGAGAGACAGAGAGAGAGACAGAGAGAGAAACAGAGATAGACAGAGAGAGACACAGAGAGACACAGAGAGACACAGAGAGACAAAGAGAGAGGAAGAGAGAGACAGAGAGAGAGACAAAGAGAGAGACAGAGAGAGACAGAAAAAGAGACAGAGAGAGAGATAGAGAGACAGAGAGAGACACAGAGAGAGACAAAGAGAGACAGAGATAGAGAGAGAGTGAGAGACACAGAGAGAGAGACAGAGAGAGACAGAGATAGAGATAGAGAGAGACATATAGAGAGACAGAGAGAGACATAGAGAGAGTGATAGAGACAGAAAAAGAGACAGAGAGAGAGACAGAGAGAGACAGAGTGAGATAGACTGAGTGAGACAGAGAGAGACAGAGAGGGACAGTGAGAGACAGAGAGACAGAGAGAGACAGGGAGAGACAGAGAGAGAGACAGAGATAGAGACAGAGAGACACAGAGGGAGACACAGAGAGAGACAGAAAAAGACAGAGAGAGACACAGAAAGAAAGAGAGAGAGACAGATAGAGACAGAGAGAGACACAGAGAGAGACATAGAGAGAGTGAGAGAGACAGAAAGAGAGAGAGACAGAGAGAGAGACAGAGAGAGACAGAGACAGAGTGAGATTGACTGAGTGAGACAGAAAGAGAGACAGAGATAGAAACCGAGAGAGACAGAGAGAGACACAGAGAGGAAAGAGAGAGACAGAGAGAGAGACAGAAAGAGAGACAGAGAGAGACAGAGAGAGACAGAGAGAGACACAGAGAGACAGAGAGAGAAAAAGAGAGAGACAGAGATAGAGAGCGATACACAGGGAGAAACAGAGAGAGAAGAGCTTGACAGAGAGATACAGAGAGAGAGACAGAGAGACACATAGAGAGACAGAGAGACAGAGAGAGACAGGGAGAGACAGAGAGAGAGACAGAGAGAGAGACTGAGAGGGACAGAGAGATAGAAAGAGAAAGACAGAGACAAAGAGAGAGACAGAGAGTGAGACACAGAGAGAGACAGAGAGAGAGACAGATAAAGACACAGAGAGAGACAGAGAGAGACAGAGAGAGACAGAGAGACAGAGAGAGACAGAGAGAGACAGAGAGAGGGACCGAGAGAGACACAGAGACAGAGAGAGACAGGGAGAGACAAAGAGAGAGACAGAGAGAGACAGAGATAGAGACAGAGAGAGACAGAGAGAGACACAGAGAGAGACAGAGAGAGACACAGAGAGGTACAGAGAGAGAGACAGAAAGAGACACAGAGAGATTCAGAGAGAGAGAGACAGAGAGAGACACAGAGAGAGACAGAGGGAGACACAGAGAGAGACAGAGAGAGACAGAGATAGGGATAGAGAGAGACATAGAGAGAGACAGAGAGACATAGAGAGAGTGAGAGAGACAGAAGGAGAGACAGAGAGAGAGACAGAGAGAGACAGAGACAGAGTAAAATAGACTGAGTGAGACAGAAAGAGCGACAGAAAGAGAGACAAAGATAGAAACAGAGAGAGACAGAGAGGGACACAGAGAGACAAAGAGAGAACCTGAGAGAGAGACAGAGAGAGAGACAGAGAGAGACAGAGAGAGAGACAGAGAGAGACAGAGAGAGACAGAGAGAGAAAAAGAGACAGACAGAGAAAGACAGAGATAGAGAGCGAGACACAGGTAGACACAGAAAGAGACAGAGCTAGACAGAGAGATACAGAGAGAGAGACAGAGAGAGACATAGAGAGACAGAGAAACAGAGAGAGACAGGGAGAGACAGAGTGAGAGACAGAGAGAGACAGAGAGAGAGAAAGAGAGAGACAGAGACACAGAGAGAGACAGAGAGAGAGACACAGAGAGAGACAGAGAGAGAGAGACAGAGAGAGACACAGAGAGAGACAGAGAGAGACTGAGAGAGACAGAGAGAGACAGAGAGCGACAGAGATAGGGATAGAGAGAGACATAGAGAGAGACAGAGAGCAACAGAGAGAGACAGAGAGAGACAGAGAGAGACAGAGAGAGACAAAGAAAGACAGAGAGAGAGACAGAGAGAGACAAAGAGAGACAGAGAGATACAGAGAGAGAGACATAGAGAGACATAGAAATATAGCGATAGACAAAGAAAGACAGAGAGAAAGACATAGAGAGACAGACAGAGACAGAAATGAGACAAAGTGATAGAGACAGAGAGAGACAGGGAGAGAGACAGAGAGAGAGGCAGAGAGAGACAGAGAGAGACAGAGAGAAAAGAGACAAAAGAGAGAGAGAGACAGAGACAGAGAAAAACAGACAGAGACAGAGACAGATAGAGAGAGACAGAGAGAGACAGAGACAGAATGACAGAGAATGAGAGAGACAGAGAGACAGAGAGAGATACAGATGAGACACACAGAGAGACAGAGAGAGACACAGAGAGAGACAGAGAGATACAGAGATAGACAAAGAGAGACAGAGATAGAAAGAGAGAGAGACAAAGAGAGAAAGAGAAAGACAGAGAGAGACAGAGAGAGACAGATGAGACAGAGATAGAGACAGAGAGAGAAAGAGAGAGAGACAGAGGGAGAAACAGAGAGAGACAGAGAGACAGAGAGAGACACAGAGAGACACAGAGAGAGACAGAGAGAGAGAGACACAGAGAGACAGAGAGAGAGACAGAGAGAGAAACAGAGAGAGACAGAGAGATACAGAGAGAGACAAAGAGAGACAGCGAGAGACAGAGAGAGAGACAGAGAGTGACAGAGAAAGACAGAGAGAGACAGAGAGAGATGTAAAGAAAGACACAGAGAGAGACAGAGAGAGAGACAGAGAGACAAAGAGAGACAGAAGTGAGACAGAGAGATACAGAAAAGAGACAAAGAGAGAGAGAGACAGAGAGAGACAGAAAAAGAGAGAGAGCGACAGCGAGAGATGGAGAGAGACATACAGTGAGAGACATAGAGAGACAGAGAGAGACAGAGAGAGACACAGTGAGATACAGAGAGAGACAGAGAAAGATTCAGAGATACAGAGAAAGACAGAGAGAGAGACAGAGAGAGACAGAAAAGAGACAAAGAGAGAGAGACAGAGACAGAGAAAGAGAGAGAGAGCGACAGAGAGAGATAGAGAGAGACATACAGAGAGAGACATAGAGAGACAGAGAGAGACACAGAGAGAGACAGAGAGAGACAGAGAGAGACAGAGAGAGAAAAAGAGAAAAACAGAGACAGAGAGAGAGACAGCGAAGACAGAAAGAGACAGAGAGAGACAGAGAGAGACACAGAGAGAGGAAGAGAGAGACAGAAAGAGAGAGACAGAGACAAAGAGAGATACAGAGAAAGACAGAGAGAGACAGAGAAAGAGACAGAGAGAGACAGAGAGAGATACAGAGAGAGATAGAGAGAGAGTGAGAGAGACAGAAAGAGAGACAGAGAGAGACAGTGATAGGGATATAGAGAGAGACAGAGAGAGACAGAAAAGAGACAAAGAGAGAGACAGAGAGAGACACAGAGACAGAGAGAGAGAGACAAAGAGAGAAACAGAGAGAGACAGAGAAAGAGACAGAGAGAGACAGAAAGAGACAGAGAGAGACACAGAGAGACACAGAGAGACACAGAGAGAGGAAGAGAGAGAGAGACAGAGACAAAGAGTGAGACAGAGAGAGACAGAGAAAGAGACAGAGAGAGATATCGAGAGACAGAGAGAGACACAGAGAGAGACAGAGAGAGACAGAAAGAGAAAAAGAGTGACAGAGAAAGACAGAGAGAGGCAGAGATAGATAAAGAAAGACAGAGAGAGAGACAGAGAGAGACAGATAGATACAGAGAGAGACAGAGAGAGACACAGAGAGACACAGAGAGACAAAGAGAGAGGAAGAGAGAGACAGAGAGAGAGACAAAGAGAGAGACAGAGAGAGACAGAGAGAGATAGAGAGACAGAGAGAGACACAGAGAGAGACAAAGAGAGAGACAGAGAGAGATAGAGAGAGAGTGAGAGACACAGAAAGAGAGGCAGAGAGAGACAGAGATAGAGATAGAGAGAGACATATAGAGAGACAGAGAGAGAAATAGAGAGAGTGAGAGAGACAGAAAAAGAGACAGAGAGAGAGACAGAGAGAGACAGAGTGAGATAGACTGAGTGAGACAGAGAGTGAGACAGAGAGGGACAGAGAGAGACAGAGAGACAGAGAGAGACAGGGAGAGACAGAGAGAGAGAGACAGAGATAGAGACAGAGAGACACCGAGGGAGACACAGAGAAAGACAGAAAAAGACAGAGAGAGACACAGAGAGAGACATAGAGAGAGTGAGAGAGACAGAAAGAGAGAGAGACAGAGAGAGAGACAGAGAGAGACAGAGACAGAGTGAGATTGACTGAGTGAGACAGAAAGAGAGACAGAGATAGAAACCGAGAGAGACAGAGAGAGACACAGAGAGGAAAGAGAGAGACAGAGAGAGAGACAGAAAGAGAGACAGAGAGAGACAGAGAGAGACAGAGAGAGAAAAAGAGAGAGACAGAGAGAAACAGAGATAGAGAGCGAGACACAGGGAGAAACAGAGAGAGAAGAGCTAGACAGAGAGATACAGAGAGAGAGACAGAGAGACACATAGAGAGACAGAGAGACAGAGAGAGAAAGTGAGAGACAGAGAGAGAGACAGAGAGAGACAGAGAGAGAGACTGAGAGGGACAGAGAGAGAGAAAGAGAAAGACAGAGAGACAGAGAGAGACAGAGAGTGAGACACAGAGAGAGACAGAGAGAGAGACAGATAGAGACACAGAGAGAGACAGAGAGAGACAGAGAGAGACAGAGAGAGACAGAGAGAGACAGCGAGAGACAGAGAGAGAGACCGAGAGAGACAGAGAGACAGAGAGATACAGAGAGAGACAAAGAGAGAGACAGAGATAGAGACAGAGATAGACAGAGAGAGACACAGTGAGAGACACAGAGAGACACAGAGAGGTACAGAGAGAGAGACAGAAAGAGACACAGAGAGATTCAGAGAGAGAGAGACAGAGAGAGACACAAAGAGAGACAGAGAGAGACACAGAGAGAGACAGAGAGAGACAGAGATAGGGATAGAGAGAGACATTGAGAGAGACAGAGAGACATAGAGAGAGTGAGAGAGACAGAAACAGAGACAGAGAGAGAGACAGAGAGAGACAGAGACAGTGTGAAATAGACTGAGTGAGACAGAAAGAGCAACAGAAAGAGAGACAAAGATAGAAACAGAGAGAGACAGACAGGGACACAGAGAGAGAAAGAGAGAAACTGAGAGAGAGACAGAGAGAGAGACAGAGAGAGACAGAGAGAGAGAGAGAGAGTGATAGAGAGAGACATAGAGAGACAGAGAAACAGAGAGAGACAGGGAGAGACAGAGTGAGAGACAGAGAGAGACAGAGAGAGAGAAAGAGAGAGACAGAGACACAGAGAGAGACAGAGAGTGAGACACAGAGAGAGACAGAGAGAGACACAGAGAGAGACAGAGAGAGACAGAGAGAGACAGAGATAGGGATAGAGAGAGACATAGAGAGAGACAGAGAGCAACAGAGAGAGACAGAGAGAGACATAGAAAGACAGAGAGAGACACAGAGAGACACAGAGAGAGGAAGAGAGAGACAGAGAGAGTGAGAGAGACAGAAAGAGAGTCAGAGAGAGACAGAGATAGGGATAGAGAGAGACAGAGAGAGAGACAGAGAGAGAAATAGAGAGAGTGAGAGAGACAGAAAGAGAGTCAGAGAGAGACAGAGATAGGGATAGAGAGAGACAGAGAGAGAGACAGAGAGAGAAATAGAGAGAGTGAGAGAGACAGAAAGAGAGACAGAGAGACAGAGAGAGACAGTTATAGAGACAGGGAGAGACAGAGAGAGACAGAGAGAGACAGAGTGATACAGAGAGAGAGACCGAGAGAGACAGAGAGACAGAGAGAGACAGGGAGAGACAAAGAGAGAGACAGAGAGAGACAGAGATAGAGACAGAGAGACAGAGAGAGACACAGAGACAGAGAGAGACACAGAGAGGTACAGAGAGAGAGACAGAAAGGGACACAGAGAGATTCAAAGAGAGAGAGACAGAGGAGACACAGAGAGAGACAGAGAGAGACACAGAGAGAGACAGAGAGAGACAGAGATAGTGATAGAGAGAGACATAGAGAGAGACAGAGAGACATTGAGAGAGTGAGAGAGACAGAAGGAGAGACAGAGAGAGAGACAGAGAGAGACAGAGACAGAGTGAAATAGACTGAGTGAGACAGAAAGAGCGACAGAAAGAGAGACAAAGATAGAAACAGAGAGAGACAGAGAGGGACACAGAGAGAGAAAGAGAGAACCTGAGAGAGAGACAGAGAGAGAGACAGAGAGAGACAGAGAGAGAGACAGAGAGAGTGACAGAGAGAGACAGAGAGAGACAGAGAGAGAAAAAGAGACAGACATCGAAAGACAGAGATAGAGAGCGAGACACAGATAGACACAGAAAGAGACAGAGTTAGACAGAGAGATACAGAAAGAGAGACAGAGAGAGACATAGAGAGACAGAGAAACAGAGAGAGACAGGGAGAGACAGAGTGAGAGACAGAGAGAGACAGAGAGAGAGAAAGAGAGAGACAGAGACACAGAGAGAGACAGAGAGAGAGACAGAGAGAGAGAGACAGAGAGAGACACAGAGAGAGACAGAGAGAGACAGAGAGAGACAGAGAGATACAGAGAGAGAGAAAGAGAGAGAAAGAGACACAGAGAGAGACAGAGAGAGACAGAGAGAGAGAGACAGAGAGAGACACAGAGAGAGACAGAGAGAGACAGAGAGAGACAGAGAGAGACTCAGAGAGAGACAGAGAGAGACACAGAGAGAGACACAGAGAGATTCAGAGAGAGAGAGACCGAGAGAGACAGAGAGAGAGACAGAGAGAGACACAGAGAGAGACAGAGAGACACAGAGATAGGCATAGAGATAGGGATAGTGAGAGACATAGAAAGAGTGAGAGAGACAGAAAGAGAGACAGAGAGTGAGACAGAGAGAGACAGAGACAGAGTGAAATAGACTGAGTGAGACAGAAAGAGAGACAGAGATAGAGACAGAGAGAGACAAGAGAGACACAGAGAGAGAAAGAGAGAGACAGAGAGAGAGACAGATAGAGAGACAGAGAGAGACAGAGAGAGACACAGAGAGAGTGACAGAGAGACAGAGAGAGACAGAGAGAGAAAAAGAGAGAGACAGAGAAAGACAGAGATATAGAGCGAGACACAGGGAGACACAGAGAGAGATAGAGCTAGACAGAGAGATACAGAGAGAGAGACAGAGAGAGACATAGAGAGACAGAGAAACTGAGAGAGACAGAGAGAGACACAGAGAGAGACAGAGAGAGAGACAGAGAGAGACACAAAGAGAGACAGAGAGAGACAGAGACAGAGAGAGTCAGAGATAGGGATAGAGAGTGACATAGAGAGAGACAGAGAGCGACAGAGAGAGACAGAGAGAGACATTGAGATACAGAGAGAGACAGAGAGAGACAAAGAGAAACAGAGAGAGAGACATAGAGAGACATAGAAATAAAGAGAGAGACAAAGAAAGACAGAGAGAAAGACAGAGAGAGACAGACAGAGACAGAAAAGAGACAAAGAGATAAAGACAGAGAGAGACAGGGAGAGAGACACAGAGAGAGGCAGAGAGAGACAGAGAGAGACAGAGAGAAAAGAGACAAAGAGAGAGAGAGACAGAGAGACAGCGAAAGACAGACAGAGACAGAGACAGATAGTGAGAGACAGAGAGAGAGACAGAGACAAAATGACAGAGAATGAGAGAGACAGATAGACAGAGAGAGATACAGATGAGACAGAGGTAGAGACAGAGAGAGACAGAGAGAGAGACAGAGAGACACAGAGAGAGAGAGAGAGAGAAGAGCTTGACAGAGAGATACAGAGAGAGAGACAGAGAGACACATAGAGAGACAGAGAGACAAAGAGAGACAGGGAGAGACAGAGAGAGAGACAGAGAGAGAGACTGAGAGGGACAGAGAGATAGAAAGAGAAAGACAGAGACACAGAGAGAGACAGAGAGTGAGACACAGAGAGAGACAGAGAGAGAGACAGATAAAGACACAGAGAGAGACAGAGAGAGACAGAGAGAGACAGAGAGAGGGACCGAGAGAGACACAGAGACAGAGAGAGACAGGGAGAGACAAAGAGAGAGACAGAGAGAGACAGAGATAGAGACAGAGAGAGACAGAGAGAGACACAGAGAGAGACAGAGAGAGACAGAGAGAGAGAAAGAGAGAGAAAGAGACACAGAGAGAGACAGAGAGAGACAGAGAGAGAGAGACAGAGAGAGACACAGAGAGAGACAGAGAGAGACAGAGAGAGACAGAGAGAGACTCAGAGAGAGACAGAGAGAGACACAGAGAGAGACACAGAGAGATTCAGAGAGAGAGAGACCGAGAGAGACAGAGAGAGAGACAGAGAGAGACACAGAGAGAGACAGAGAGACACAGAGATAGGCATAGAGATAGGGATAGTGAGAGACATAGAAAGAGTGAGAGAGACAGAAAGAGAGACAGAGAGTGAGACAGAGAGAGACAGAGACAGAGTGAAATAGACTGAGTGAGACAGAAAGAGAGACAGAGATAGAGACAGAGAGAGACAAGAGAGACACAGAGAGAGAAAGAGAGAGACAGAGAGAGAGACAGATAGAGAGACAGAGAGAGACAGAGAGAGACACAGAGAGAGTGACAGAGAGACAGAGAGAGACAGAGAGAGAAAAAGAGAGAGACAGAGAAAGACAGAGATATAGAGCGAGACACAGGGAGACACAGAGAGAGATAGAGCTAGACAGAGAGATACAGAGAGAGAGACAGAGAGAGACATAGAGAGACAGAGAAACTGAGAGAGACAGAGAGAGACACAGAGAGAGACAGAGAGAGAGACAGAGAGAGACACAAAGAGAGACAGAGAGAGACAGAGACAGAGAGAGTCAGAGATAGGGATAGAGAGAGACATAGAGAGAGACAGAGAGCGACAGAGAGAGACAGAGAGAGACATTGAGATACAGAGAGAGACAGAGAGAGACAAAGAGAAACAGAGAGAGAGACATAGAGAGACATAGAAATAAAGAGAGAGACAAAGAAAGACAGAGAGAAAGACAGAGAGAGACAGACAGAGACAGAAAAGAGACAAAGAGATAAAGACAGAGAGAGACAGGGAGAGAGACACAGAGAGAGGCAGAGAGAGACAGAGAGAGACAGAGAGAAAAGAGACAAAGAGAGAGAGAGACAGAGAGACAGCGAAAGACAGACAGAGACAGAGACAGATAGTGAGAGACAGAGAGAGAGACAGAGACAGAATGACAGAGAATGAGAGAGACAGATAGACAGAGAGAGATACAGATGAGACAGAGGTAGAGACAGAGAGAGACAGAGAGAGAGACAGAGAGACACAGAGAGAGAGAGAGAGAGAAGAGCTTGACAGAGAGATACAGAGAGAGAGACAGAGAGACACATAGAGAGACAGAGAGACAGAGAGAGACAGGGAGAGACAGAGAGAGAGACAGAGAGAGAGACTGAGAGGGACAGAGAGATAGAAAGAGAAAGACAGAGACACAGAGAGAGACAGAGAGTGAGACACAGAGAGAGACAGAGAGAGAGACAGATAAAGACACAGAGAGAGACAGAGAGAGACAGAGAGAGACAGAGAGAGGGACCGAGAGAGACACAGAGACAGAGAGAGACAGGGAGAGACAAAGAGAGAGACAGAGAGAGACAGAGATAGAGACAGAGAGAGACAGAGAGAGACACAGAGAGAGACAGAGAGAGACA
>NW_028227276.1:15620791-15633291 GCF_978045245.1 Mus caroli | reverse complement strand
GAGAGACATAGAGAGACAGAGAAACAGAGAGAGACAGGGAGAGAAAGAGTGAGAGACAGAGAGAGACAGAGAGAGAGACAGAGAGAGACAGAGACACAGAGAGACAGAGACAGAGAGAGACAAAGAGAGAGACAGAGAGAGAGACACAGAGAGAGACAGAGAGAGACAGAGAGAGACAGAGAGAGACAGAGATAGGGATAGAGAGAGACATAGAGAGAGACAGAGAGCAACAGAGAGAGACAGAGAGAGACATAGAGAGACAGAGAGAGACAGAGAGAGACAGGATGAGACAAAGAGAGACAGAGAGATATATAGAGAGAGACATAGAGAGACATAGAAATACAGAGAGAGACAAAGAAAGACAGAGAGAGAGACAGAGAGAGACAAAGAGAGACAGAGAGATACAGAGAGAGAGACATAGAGAGACATAGAAATACAGAGAGAGACAAAGAAAGACAGAAAGACATAGAGAGAAAGACAGAGACAGAAAAGAGACAAAGAGATAGAGACAGAGAGAGACAGGGAGACAGACACAGAGAGAGGCAGAGAGAGACAGAGAGAGACAGAGAGAAAAGAGACAAAAGAGAGAGAGACAGAGAGAGACAGAGAAAGACAGACAAAGACAGAGACAGAGAGAGAGAGACAGAGAGAGAGACAGAGACAGAATGACAGAATGAGAGAGACAGAGAGACAGAGAGAGATACAGAGAGAGACAAAGAGAGAGACAAAGAGAGATACAGAGAGAGATAGAGAGAGAGTGAGAGAGACAGAAAGAGAGACAGAGAGAGACAATGATAGGGATGGAGAGACAGAGAGAGACAGAAAAGAGAAAAATAGAGAGAGACAGAGAGAGACACAGAGAGAGACAGAGAGAGAGAGACAAAGAGAGAAACAGAGAGAGACAGAGAGAGACAGAGAGAGACAGAAAGAGACAGAGAGAGACACAGAGAGACACAGAGAGAGGAAGAGAGAGACAGAGAGAGAGAGACAGAGACAAAGAGTGAGACAGAGAGAGACAGAGAGAGACAGTAAAAGAGACAGAGAGAGATATAGAGAGACAGAGAGAGACACAGAGAGAGACAGAGAGAGACAGAAAGAGAAAAAGAGTGACAGATAAAGACAGAGAGAGGCAGAGATAGATAAAGAAAGACAGAGAGAGAGACAGAGAGAGAGACAGATAGATACAGAGAGAGACAGAGAGAGACCCCGAGAGACACAGAGAGAGACTGAGAAAGAGACAAAGAGAGAGAGACAGAGAAAGAGAGAGAGCGACAGAGAGAGATAGAGAGAGACATGCAGAGAGAGACATAGAGAGACAGAGAGAGACACAGAGAGAGACAGAGAGAGACAGAGAGAGACACAGAGAGACACAGAGAGACACAGAGAGAGGAAGAGAGAGACAGAGAGAGAGAGACAAAGAGAGAGACAGAGAGAGACAGAGAAAGAGACAGAGAGAGAGATAGAGAGAGAGAGAGACACAGAGAGAGACAAAGAGAGAGACAGAGAGAGATAGAGAGATTGTGAGAGAGACAGAAAGAGAGACAGAGAGAGACAGAGATAGAGATAGAGAGAGACATATAGAGAGACAGAGAGAGACATAGAGAGAGTGAGAGAGACAGAAAGAGAGACAGAGAGAGACAGAATGAGAAAGACTGAGTGAGACAGAGAGAGAGACAGAGAGGGAGAGTGAGAGACAGAGAGACAGAGAGAGACAGGGAGAGACAGAGAGAGAGACAGAGATAGAGACAGAGAGACACAGAGGGAGACAGAGAGAGACAGAAAAAGACAGAGAGAGACACAGAGAGAAAGAGAGAGAGACAGATAGAGACAGAGAGAGACACATAGAGAGTCATAGAGAGAGTGAGAGAGACAGAAAGAGAGAGAGACAGAGAGAGAGAGACAGAGAGAGACAGAGACAGAGTGAGATTGATTGAGTGAGACAGAAAGAGAGACAGAGATAGAGACAGAGAGAGACAGAGATAGACACAGAGAGAGAAAGAGAGAGACAGAGAGAGAGAGAAAGAGAGACAGAGAGAGACAGAGAGAAAGACAAAGAGAGAAAAAGAGAGAGACAGAGAGAGACAGAGATAGAGAGCGAGACACAGGGAGACACAAAGAGAAGAGCTAGACAGAGAGATACAGGGAGAGAGAAAGAGAGAGACATAGAGAGACAGAGAGACAGAGAGAGACAGGGAGAGACAGAGAGAGAGACAGAGAGAGACAGAGAGAGACAGAGAGTGAGACACAGAGAGAGACAGAGAGAGACAGAGAGAGACACAGAGAGAGACAGAGAGAGACAGAGAGAGACAGAGACAGACAGAGACAGATAGAGACAGAGACAGAGAGAGACAGAGAGAGACACAGAGAGAGACACAGAGAGGTACAGAGAGAGAGACAGAAAGAGACACAGAGAGATTCAGAGAGAGAGAGACAGAGAGAGAGACACAGAGAGAGACAGAGAGAGAGACAGAGAGAGACAGAGATAGAGTGAAATAGACTGAGTGAGACAGAAAGAGCAACAGAAAGAGAGACAGAGATAGAGACAGAGAGAAACAGAGAGGGACACAGAGAGAGAAAGAGAGAGACAGAGAGAGACACAGAGAGAGACAGAGAGAGACAGAGAGAGAGACAAGTGAGACACAGAGAGAGACAGAGAGAGACAGAGAGAGACACAGAGAGAGACAGAGACAGACAGAGACAGACAGAGACAGATACAGAGAGAGACACAGTGAGAGACAGAGAGAGACACAGAGAGGTACAGAGAGAGAGACAGAAAGAGACACAGAGAGATTCAGAGAGAGAGAGACAGAGAGAGACACAGAGAGAGACAGAGAGAGACACAGAGAGAGACATAGAGAGAGACAGAGAGACATAGAGAGAGTGAGAGAGACAGAAAGAGAGACAGAGAGAGAGACAGAGAGAGACAGAGATAGAGTGAAATAGACTGAGTGAGACAGAAAGAGCAACAGAAAGAGAGACAGAGATAGAGACAGAGAGAAACAGAGAGGGACACAGAGAGAGAAAGAGAGAGACAGAGAGAAACACAGAGAGAGACAGAGAGAGACAGAGAAAGGGATAGAGAGAGACATAGAGAGAGACAGAGAGACATAGAGAGAGTGAGAGAGACAGAAAGAGAGACAGAGAGAGAGACAGAGAGAGACAGAGATAGAGTGAAATAGACTGAGTGAGATAGAAAGAGCAACAGAAAGAGAGACAGACATAGAGACAGAGAGAAACAGAGAGGGACACAGAGAGAGAAAGAGAGAGACAGAGAGAGACAGAGAGAGAGACAGAGAGAGAGACAGAGAGAGACAGAGAGAGAGACAGAGAGAGTGACAGAGAGAGACAGAGAGAGACAGAGAGAGAAAAAGAGAGAGACAGAGAAAGACAGAGATAGAGAGCGAGACACAGGGAGACACAGAGAGAAACAGAGCTAGACAGAGAGATACAGAGAGAGAGACAGAGAGAGACATAGAGAGACAGAGAAACAGAGAGAGACAGGGAGAGAAAGAGTGAGAGACAGAGAGAGACAGAGAGAGAGACAGAGAGAGACAGAGACACAGAGAGACAGAGACAGAGAGAGACAAAGAGAGAGACAGAGAGAGACACAGAGAGAGACAGAGAGAGACAGAGAGAGACACAGAGAGAGACAGAGAGAGACAGAGAGAGACAGAGACAGACAGAGATAGGGATAGAGAGAGACATAGAGAGAGACAGAGAGCAACAGAGAGAGACAGAGAGAGACATAGAGAGACAGAGAGAGACAGAGAGAGACAGGATGAGACAAAGAGAGACAGAGAGATATATAGAGAGAGACATAGAGAGACATAGAAATACAGAGAGAGACAAAGAAAGACAGAGAGAGAGACAGAGAGAGACAAAGAGAGACAGAGAGATACAGAGAGAGAGACATAGAGAGACATAGAAATACAGAGAGAGACAAAGAAAAACAGAGAGAAAGACATAGAGAGACAGACAGAGACAGAAAAGAAACAAAGAGATAGAGACAGAGAGAGACAGGGAGACAGACACAGAGAGAGGCAGAGAGAGACAGAGAGAGACAGAGAGAAAAGAGACAAAAGAGAGAGAGACAGAGAGAGACAGAGAAAGACAGACAAAGACAGAGACAGAGAGAGAGAGACAGAGAGAGAGACAGAGACAGAATGACAGAATGAGAGAGACAGAGAGACAGAGAGAGATACAGATGAGACAGAGGTAGAGACAGAGAGAGACAGAGAGAGAGACAGAGAGACACAGAGAGAGAGACACACAGAGAGAGACAGAGAGATACAGAGAGAGACAAAGAGAGACAGAGATAGAAAGAGAGAGACAAAGAGAGACAAAGAGAGACAGAGAAAGACAGAGAGAGACAGAGAGAGACAGATGACACAGAGATAGAGACAGAGAGAGACAGAGAGAGAGACAGAGGGAGAAACAGAGAGAGACAGAGAGACAGAGAGAGACACAGAGAGACACAGAGAGAGACAGAGAGAGAGACACAGAGAGACAGAGAGAGACAGAGAGAGACAGAGAGAGACATAGAGCGACAGAGAGATAGAGAGAGACAGGGAGAGATAGAGAGAGAGACAGAGAGAGACAGAGAGAGAGACAGAGAGAGAGACAGAGAGAGACAGAGAGAGACAAAGAGAGACAGAGAGAGACAGAGAGTGACAGAGAAAGACAGAGAGAGACAGAGAGAGATAAAGAAAGACAGAGAGAGACAGAGAGAGAGACAGAGAGAGACAGAGAGCGAGACAGAGAGAGACAGAAAAGAGACAAAGAGAGAGAGACAGAGAGAGACAGAGTAAGGGAGAGAGTGAAAGATAGAGATTGAGAGAGACATACAGTGAGAGACATAGAGAGACAGAGAGAGACACAGACAGAGACAGAGAGTGACAGAGAGAGACACAGTGAGATACAGAGAGAGAAAGAGAAAGAGTCAGAGATACAGAGAGAGACAGACAAAGAGACAGAGAGAGACAGAAAAGAGACAAAGAGAGAGAGACAGAGAAAGAGAGAGAGCGACAGAGAGAGATAGAGAGAGACATACAGAGAGAGACATAGACAGAGAGAGACACAGAGAGAGACAGAGAGAGACAGAGAGAGACAAAGAGAGAAACAGAGAGAGACAGAGAGAGAGACAGAGAGAGACAGAGAGAGACAGAAAGAGACAGAGAGAGACAGAAAGAGACAGAGAGAGACAGAGAGAGACAGAGAGAGAGGAAGAGAGAGACAGAGAGAGAGACAAAGAGAGAGACAGAGAAAGAGACAGAGAGAGATATAGAGAGACAGAGAGAGACACAGAGAGAGACAAAGAGAGAGACAGAGAGAGATAGAGAGAGAGTGAGAGAGACAGAAAGAAAGACAGAGAGAGACAAAGAGAGAAACAGAGAGAGACAGAGAGAGAGACAGAGAGAGACAGAGAGAGACAGTAAGAGACAGAGAGAGACAGAAAGAGACAGAGAGAGACAGAGAGAGACAGAGAGAGAGGAAGAGAGAGACAGAGAGAGAGACAAAGAGAGAGACAGAGAAAGAGACAGAGAGAGATATAGAGAGACAGAGAGAGACACAGAGAGAGACAAAGAGAGAGACAGAGAGAGATAGAGAGAGAGTGAGAGAGACAGAAAGAAAGACAGAGAGAGACAGAGATAGAGATACAGAGAGACATATAGAGAGACAGAGAGAGAAATAGAGAGAGTGAAAGAGACAGAAAGAGAGACAGAGAGAGAGACAGAGTGAGACAGAGACAGAGTGAGATAGACTGAGTGAGACAGATAGAGAGACAGAGAGGGACAGAGAGAGACAGAGAGACAGAGATAGACAGGGAGAGACAGAGAGAGACAGAGAGAGACAGAGATAGAGACAGAGAGACACAGAGGGAGACATAGAGAGAGACAAAAAGAGACAGAGAGACACAGAGAGAAAGAGAGAGAGACAGAGAGAGACAGAGAGAGACAGAGATAGGGATAGAGACACAGAGAGAGACATAGAGAGAGTGAGAGAGACAGAAAGAGAGAGAGACAGAGAGAGAGACAGAGAGAGACAGAGACAGAGTGAGATAGACTGAGTGAGACAGAAAGAGAGACAGAGATAGAGACAGAGAGAGACACAGAGAGACACAGAGAGAGAAAGAGAGAGACAGAGAGAGAGACAGCGGGAGACAGAGAGAGACAGAGAGAGAGACAGAGAGAGAAAAAGAGAGAGACAGAGAGAGACAGAGATAGAGAGCGAGACACAGGGAGACACAGAGAGAGACAGAGCTAGACAGAGAGATACAGAGAGAGAGACAGAGAGAGACATAGAGCGACAGAGAGATAGAGAGAGACAGGGAGAGATAGAGAGAGAGACAGAGAGAGACAGAGAGAGAGACAGAGAGAGAGACAGAGAGAGACAAAGACAGAGTGAGATAGACTGAGTGAGACAAAAAGAGAGTCAGAGATTGAGACAGAGAGAGACAGAGAGAAACACAGAGAGAGAAAAAGAGAGAGAGAGAGAGATAGAGAGACATAGAGAGACAGAGAGATACAGAGAGAGAAATAGAGAGAGACATTGAGAGACAGAGATAGAGAGCGAGAAACAGGGAGACACAGAGAGAGACAGAGCTAGACAGGGAGATACAGAGAGAGAGACAGAGAGAGACATAGAGAGACAGAGAGACTGAGAGAGACATGGAGATACAGAGAGAAAGACAGAGAGAGAAACAGAGAGAGACAGAGAGAGACACAGAGAGACACAGAGAGACACAGAGAGACACAGAGAGAGGAAGAGAGAGACAGAGAGAGAGAGACAAAGAGAGAGACAGAGACAGAGAAAGAGACAGAGAGAGATAGAGAGACAGAGAGAGACACAGAGAGAGACAAAGAGAGAGACAGAGAGAGATAGAGAGAGAGTGAGAGAGACAGAAAGAGAGACAGAGAGAGACAGAGATAGAGATAGAGATAGAGAGAGACATATAGAAAGACAGAGAGAGACATAGAGAGAGTGAGATAGACAGAAAAAGAGACAGAGAGAGGAGACAGAGAGAGACAGAGTGAGATAGACTGAGTGAGACAGAGAGAGAGACAGAGAGAGAGACAGAGAGGGACAGAGAGAGACAGAGAGACACAGAGGGAGACACAGAGAAAGACAGAAAAAGACAGAGAGAGACACAGAGAGAAAGAGAGAGAGACAGATAGAGACAGAGAGAGACACAGAGAGAGACATAGAGAGAGTGAGAGAGACAGAAAGAGAGAGAGACAGAGAGAGAGACAGAGAGAGACAGAGACAGAGTGAGATTGACTGAGTGAGACAGAAAGAGAGACAGAGATAGAGACCGAGAGAGACAGAGAGAGACACAGAGAGAAAAGAGAGAGACAGAGATAGAGACAGAAAGAGAGACAGAGAGAGACAGAGAGAGAAAAAGAGAGAGACAGAGAGAGACAGAGATAGAGAGCGAGACACAGGGAGACACACAGAGAGAAGAGCTAGACAGAGAGATACAGAGAGAGAGACAGAGAGAGACATAGAGAGACAGAGAGACAGAGAGACAGGGAGAGACAGAGAGAGAGACAGAGAGAGACAGAGAGAGAGACAGAGAGGGACAGAGAGAGAGAAAGAGAAAGACAGAGACACAGAGAGAGACAGAGAGTGAGACACAGAGAGAGACAGAGAGAGAGACAGATAGAGACACAGAGAGAGACAGAGAGAGACAGAGAGAGACAGAGAGAGACAGAGAGAGAGACCGAGAGAGACTAGAGACAGAGAGAGACAGGGAGAAACAAAGAGAGAGACAGAGAGAGACAGAGATAGAGACAGAGAGAGACACAGAGAGAGACAGAGAGAGACACAGAGAGGTACAGAGAGAGACAGAAAGAGACACAGAGAGATTCAGAGAGAGAGAGACAGAGAGAGACATAGAGAGAGACAGAGAGAGACACAGAGAGAGACAGAGAGAGACAGAGATAGGGATAGAGAAAGACATAGAGAGAGACAGAGAGACATAGAGAGAGTGAGAGAGACAGAAAGAGAGACAGAGAGAGAGACAGAGAGAGACAGAGACAGAGTGAAATAGACTGAGTGAGACAGAAAGAGCGACAGAAAGAGAGACAAAGAGAGAAACAGAGAGAGACAGAGAGGGACACAGAGAGAGAAAGAGAGAGACAGAAAGAGAGACAGAGAGAGAGAGACAGAGAGAGACAGAGACAGAGTGAAATAGACTGAGTGAGACAGAAAGAGCGACAGAAAGAGAGACAAAGAGAGAAACAGAGAGAGACAGAGAGGGACACAGAGAGAGAAAGAGAGAGACACAGAGAGAGACATAGAGAGAGTGAGAGAGACAGAAAGAGAGAGAGACAGAGAGAGAGACAGAGAGAGACAGAGACAGAGTGAGATTGACTGAGTGAGACAGAAAGAGAGACAGAGATAGAGACCGAGAGAGACAGAGAGAGACACAGAGAGAGAAAGAGAGAGACAGAGATAGAGACAGAAAGAGAGACAGAGAGAGACAGAGAGAGAAAAAGAGAGAGACAGAGAGAGACAGAGATAGAGAGCGAGACACAGGGAGACACAGAGAGAGAAGAGCTAGACAGAGAGATACAGAGAGAGAGACAGAGAGAGACATAGAGAGACAGAGAGACAGAGAGACAGGGAGAGACAGAGAGAGAGACAGAGAGAGACAGAGAGAGAGACAGAGAGGGACAGAGAGAGAGAAAGAGAAAGACAGAGACACAGAGAGAGACAGAGAGTGAGACACAGAGAGAGACAGAGAGAGAGACAGATAGAGACACAGAGAGAGACAGAGAGAGACAGAGAGAGACAGAGAGAGACAGAGAGAGAGACCGAGAGAGACTAGAGACAGAGAGAGACAGGGAGAAACAAAGAGAGAGACAGAGAGAGACAGAGATAGAGACAGAGAGAGACACAGAGAGAGACAGAGAGAGACACAGAGAGGTACAGAGAGAGAGACAGAAAGAGACACAGAGAGATTCAGAGAGAGAGAGACAGAGAGAGACATAGAGAGAGACAGAGAGAGACACAGAGAGAGACAGAGAGAGACAGAGATAGGGATAGAGAAAGACATAGAGAGAGACAGAGAGACATAGAGAGAGTGAGAGAGACAGAAAGAGAGACAGAGAGAGAGAGACAGAGAGAGACAGAGACAGAGTGAAATAGACTGAGTGAGACAGAAAGAGCGACAGAAAGAGAGACAAAGAGAGAAACAGAGAGAGACAGAGAGGGACACAGAGAGAGAAAGAGAGAGACAGAGAGAGAGACAGAGAGAGACAGAGAGAGACAGATGAGACAGAGAGAGAGACAGAGAGAGAACCAGAGAAAGACAGAGACAGAGAGAGACAGAGAGAGATAAAGAAAGACAGAGAGAGACAGAGAGAGAGACAGAGAGAGACAAAGAGAGACAGAGAGATATATAGAGAGAGACATAGAGAGACATAGAAATACAGAGAGAGACAAAGAAAGACAGAGAGAGACAGAGGGAGACAAAGAGAGACAGAGAGATACACAGAGAGAGACATAGAGAGACATAGAAATACAGAGAGAGACAAAGAAAGACAGAGAGAAAGACATAGAGAGACAGACAGAGACAGAAAAGAGACAATGAGATAGAGACAGAGAGAGACAGGGAGACAGACACAGAGATAGGCAGAGAGAGACAGAGAGAGACAGAGAGAAAAGAGACAAAAGAGAGAGAGACAGAGAGAGACAGAGAAAGACAGACAGAGACAGAGACAGATAGAGGGAGACAGAGAGAGAGACAGAGACAGAATGACAGAGAATGAGAGAGACAGAGAGACAGAGAGAGATACAGATGAGACAGAGGTAGAGACAGAGAGAGACAGAGAGAGAGACAGAGAGACACAGAGAGAGAGACACACACACAGAGAGAGACAGAGAGATACAGAGAGAGACAAAGAGAGACAGGGATAGAAAGAGAGAGAGACAAAGAGAGACAAAGAGAGACAGTGAAAGACAGAGAGAGACAGAGAGAGACAGATGACACAGAGATAGAGACAGAGAGAGACAGAGAGAGAGACAGAGGGAGAAACAGAGAGAGACAGAGAGACAGAGAGAGACACAGAGAGACACAGAGAGAGAGACAGAGAGAGAGACAGAGAGAGACAGAGAGAGACAGAGAGAGAGACAGAGAGATACAGATGAGACAGAGAGAGAGACAGAGAGAGAACCAGAGAGAGACAGAGAGAGACAAAGAGAGACAGAGAGAGACAAAGAGTGACAGAGAAAGACAGAGAGAGACAGAGAGAGATAAAGAAAGACAGAGAGAGACAGAGAGAGAGAGACAGAGAGAGACAGAGAGCGAGACAGAGAGAGACAGAAAAGGGACAAAGAGAGAGAGACAGAGAGAGATAGAGTAAGGGAGAGAGCGACAGATAGAGATTGAGAGAGACATACAGTGAGAGACATAGAGAGACAGAGAGAGACACAGACAGAGACAGAGAGTGACAGAGAGAGACACAGTGAGATACAGAGAGAGAAAGAGAAAGAGTCAGAGATACAGAGAGAGACAGACAAAGAGACAGAGAGACAGAAAAGAGACAAAGAGAGAGAGACAGAGAAAGAGAGAGAGCGACAGAGAGAGATAGAGAGAGACATACAGAGAGAGACATAGAGAGACAAAGAGGGACACAGAGAGAGACAAAGAGAGACAGAGAGAGACAAAGAGAGAAACAGAAAGAGACAGAGAGAGAGACAGAGAGAGACAGAGAGAGACAGAAAGAGACAGAGAGAGACAGAAAGAGACAGAGAGAGAGACAGAGAGACAGAGATAGAGACAGAGAGACACAGAGGGAGACATAGAGAGAGACAAAAAGAGACAGAGAGAGACACAGAGAGAAAGAGAGAGAGACAGAGAGAGACAGAGAGAGACAGAGATAGGGATAGAGAGAGACATAGAGAGAGTGAGAGAGACAGAAAGAGAGAGAGACAGAGAGAGAGACAGAGAGAGACAGAGACAGAGTGAGATAGACTGAGTGAGACAAAAAGAGAGTCAGAGATAGAGACAGAGAGAGACAGAGAGAAACACAGAGAGAGAAAAAGAGTGAGAGTGAGAGATAGAGAGACAGAGAGAGACAGAGAGATACAGAGAGAGAAATAGAGAGACATTGAGAGACAGAGATAGAGAGCGAGACACAGGGAGACACAGAGAGAGACAGAGCTAGACAGGGAGATACAGAGAGAGAGACAGAGAGAGACATAGAGAGACAGAGAGACAGAGAGAGACAGGGAGAGACAGAGAGAAAGATAGAGAGAGAGACAGAGAGAGACAGAGAGAGACAGAGAGAGACAGAGAGAGACACAGAGAGAAACAGAGAGACACAGAGAGAGGAAGAGAGAGACAGAGAGAGAGAGACAAAGAGAGAGACAGAGACAGAGAAAGAGACAGAGAGAGAGAGATAGAGAGACAGAGAGAGGCACAGAGAGAGTCAAAGAGAGAGACAGAGAGAGATAGAGAGAGAGTGAGACAGACAGAAAGAGAGACAGAGAGAGACAGACATAGAGATAGAGATAGAGAGAGACATATAGGGAGACAGAGAGAGACATAGAGAGAGTGAGAGAGACAGAAAAAGAGACAGAGAGAGGAGACAGAGAGAGACAGAGTGAGATAGACTGAGTGAGACAGAGAGAGAGACAGAGAGGGACAGAGAGAGACAGAGAGACAGAGAGAGACAGGGAGAGACAGAGAGAGAGACAGAGATAGAGACAGAGAGACACAGAGGGAGACACAGAGAGAGACAGAAAAAGACAGAGAGAGACACAGAGAGACAGAGAGATACAGAGAGAGAGACAGAGAGAGAAAAAGAGAGAGACAGAGAGAGACAGAGATAGAGAGCGAGACACAGGGAGACACAGAGAGAGAAAGAGCTAGACAGAGAGATACAGAGAGACAGAGAGAGACATAGAGAGACAGAGAGACAGAGAGAGACAGGGAGAGACAGAGAGAGAGACAGAGAGAGACAGAGAGAGACAGAGACAGAGTGAGATTGACTGAGTGAGACAGAAAGAGAGACAGAGATAGAGACCGAGAGAGACAGAGAGAGACACAGAGAGAGAAAGAGAGAGACAGAGATAGAGACAGAAAGAGAGACAGAGAGAGACAGAGAGAGACAGAGAGAGAAAAAGAGAGAGACAGAGAGAGACAGAGATAGAGAGCGAGACACAGGGAGACACAGAGAGAGAAGAGCTAGACAGAGAGATACAGAGAGACAGAGAGAGACATAGAGAGACAGTGAGACAGAGAGAGACAGGGAGAGACAGAGAGAGAGACAGAGAGAGACAGAGAGAGAGACAGAGAGGGACAGAGAGAGAGAAAGAGAAAGACAGAGACACAGAGAGAGACAGAGAGTGAGACACAGAGAGAGACAGAGAGAGAGACAGATAGAGACACAGAGAGAGACAGAGAGAGACAGAGAGAGACAGAGAGAGAGAACGAGAGAGACTAGAGACAGAGAGAGACAGGGAGAAACAAAGAGAGAGACAGAGAGAGACAG
>NW_028227276.1:15613291-15618291 GCF_978045245.1 Mus caroli | reverse complement strand
AGAGAGAGACAGAGCTAGACAGGGCGATACAGAGAGAGAGACAGAGAGAGACATAGAGAGACAGAGAGACAGAGAGAGACAGGGAGAGACAGAGAGAAAGACAGAGAGAGAAACAGAGAGAGACAGAGAGAGACACAGAGAGACACAGAGAGACACAGAGAGAGACAAAGAGAGAGACAGAGAGAGATAGAGAGAGAGTGAGAGAGACAGAAAGAGAGACAGAGAGAGACAGAGATAGAGATAGAGATAGAGATAGAGATAGAGAGAGACATATAGAAAGACAGAGAGAGACATAGAGAGAGTGAGAGAGACAGAAAAATAGACAGAGAGAGGAGACAGAGAGAGACAGAGTGAGATAGACTGAGTGAGACAGAGAGAGAGACAGAGAGCGACAGAGAGAGACAGAGAGACAGGGAGAGACAGGGAGAGACAGAGAGAGAGAGACAGAGATAGAGACAGAGAGACACAGAGGGAGACACAGAGAGAGACAGAAAAAGACAGAGAGAGACACAGAGAGAAAGAGAGAGAGACAGATAGAGACAGAGAGAGACACAGAGAGAGACATAGAGAGAGTGAGAGAGACAGAAAGAGAGAGACAGAGAGAGAGAGACAGAGAGAGACAGAGACAGAGTGAGATTGACTGAGTGAGACAGAAAGAGAGACAGAGATAGAGACCGAGAGAGACAGAGAGAGACACAGAGAGAGAAAGAGAGAGACAGAGATAGAGACAGAAAGAGAGACAGAGAGAGACAGAGAGAGACAGAGAGAGAAAAAGAGAGAGACAGAGAGAGACAGAGATAGAGAGCGAGACACAGGGAGACACAGAGAGAGAAGAGCTAGACAGAGAGATACAGAGAGACAGAGAGAGACATAGAGAGACAGTGAGACAGAGAGAGACAGGGAGAGACAGAGAGAGAGACAGAGAGAGACAGAGAGAGAGACAGAGAGGGACAGAGAGAGAGAAAGAGAAAGACAGAGACACAGAGAGAGACAGAGAGTGAGACACAGAGAGAGACAGAGAGAGAGACAGATAGAGACACAGAGAGAGACAGAGAGAGACAGAGAGAGACAGAGAGAGAGAACGAGAGAGACTAGAGACAGAGAGAGACAGGGAGAAACAAAGAGAGAGACAGAGAGAGACAGAGATAGAGACAGAGAGAGACAGAGAGAGGCACAGAGAGAGACAGAGAGGACACAGAGAGGTACAGAGAGACAGAAAGAGACACAGAGAGATTCAGAGAGAGAGAGACAGAGAGAGACATAGAGAGAGACAGAGAGAGACACAGAGAGAGACAGAGAGAGACAGAGATAGGGATAGAGAGAGACAGAGAGAGACAGAGAGACATAGAGAGAGAGAGTGAGAGAGACAGAAAGAGAGACAGAGAGAGAGAGATACAGAGACAGAGTGAAATAGACTGAGTGAGACAGAAAGAGCGACAGAAAGAGAGACAAAAAGAGAAACAGAGAGAGACAGAGAGGGACACAGAGAGAGAAAGAGAGAGACAGAGAGAGAGAGAGAGAGAGAGAGACAGAGAGAGACAGATGAGACAGAGAGAGAGAGAGAGAACCTGAGAGAGACAGAGAGAGACAGAGAGAGACAAAGAGAGACAGAGAGAGACAGAGAGTGACAGAGTAAGACAGAGAGAGACAGAGAGAGATAAAGAAAGACAGAGAGAGACAGAGAGAGACAGAGAGCGAGACAGAGAGAGACAGAAAAGAGACAAAGAGAGAGAGACAGAGAAAGAGAGAGAGCGACAGAGAGAGATAGAGAGAGACATACAGAGAGAGACATAGAGAGACAGAGAGAGACACAGAAAGAGACAGAGAGAGACAGAGAGATACAAAGAGAGAAACAGAGAGAGACTGTGAGAGAGACAGAGAGAGACAGAAAGAGACAGAGAGAGACAGAAAGAGACAGAGAGAGACAGAGAGAGACACAGAGAGAGGAAGAGAGAGACAGAGAGAGAGACAAAGAGAGAGACAGAGAAAGAGACAGAGAGATATATAGAGAGACAGAGAGAGACACAGAGAGAAACAAAGAGAGAGACAGAGAGAGATAGAGAGAGAGTGAGAGAGACAGAAAGAAAGACAGAGAGACAGAGATAGAGATAGAGAGAGACATATAGAGAGACAGAGAGAGAAATAGAGAGAGTGAAAGAGACAGAAAGAGAGACAGAGAGAGAGACAGAGTGAGATAGAGACAGAGTGAGATAGACTGAGTGAGACAGATAGAGAGACAGAGAGGGACAGAGAGAGACAGAGAGACAGAGAGACAGAGATAGACAGGGAGAGACAGAGAGAGAGACAGAGAGAGACAGAGATAGAGACAGAGAGACAGAGAGGGACAGAGAGAGACAGAGAGACAGAGAGACAGAGATAGACAGGGAGAGACAGAGAGAGAGACAGAGAGAGACAGAGAGATTCAGAGAAAGAAAAAGAGAGAGACATTGAGAGACAGAGATAGAGAGCGAGACACAGGGAGACACAGAGAGAGACAGAGCTAGACAGAGGGATACAGAGAGAGAGACAGAGAGAGACATAGAGAGACAGAGAGACAGAGAGAGACAGGGAGAGACAGAGAGAAAGACAGAGAGAGAGACAGAGAGAGACAGAGAGAGACACAGAGAGACACAGAGAGAGACAGAGAGAGAGAGACAAAGAGAGAGACAGAGACAGAGAAAGAGACAGAGAGAGAGATAGAGAGACAGAGAGAGACACAGAGAGAGACAAAGAGAGAGACAGAGAGAGATAGAGAGAGAGTGAGAGAGACAGAAAGAGAGACAGAGAGAGACAGAGATAGAGATAGAGAGAGACATATAGAGAGACAGAGAGAGACATAGAGAGAGTGAGAGAGACAGAAAAAGAGACAGAGAGAGGAGACAGAGAGAGACAGAGTGACATAGACTGAGTGAGACAGAGAGAGAGACAGAGAGGGACAGTGAGAGTCAGAGAGACAGAGAGAGACAGGGAGAGACAGAGAGAGAGACAGGGATAGAGACAGAGAGACACAGAGGGAGACACAGAGAGAGAGATAGAAAAAGACAGAGAGAGACACAGAGAGAAAGAGAGAGAGACAGATAGAGACAGAGAGAGACACAGAGAGAGTCATAGAGAGAGTGAGAGAGACAGAGAGAGAGACAGAGAGAGAGACAGAGAGAGACAGAGACAGAGTGAGATTGACTGAGTGAGACAGAAAGAGAGACAGAGATAGAGACCGAGAGAGACAGAGAGAGACACAGAGAGAGAAAGAGAGAGACAGAGAGAGAGACAGAAAGAGAGACAGAGAGAGACAGAGAGAGAAAAAGAGAGAGACAGAGAGAGACAGAGATAGAGAGCGAGACACAGGGAGACACAGAGAGAGAAGAGCTAGACAGAGAGATACAGAGAGAGAGACAGAGAGACACATAGAGAGACAGAGAGACAGAGAGAGACAGGGAGAGACAGAGAGAGAGAGACAGAGAGAGACAGAGAGAGAGACAGAGAGGGACAGAGAGAGATAAAGAGAAAGACAGAGACACAGAGAGAGACAGAGAGTGAGACACAGAGAGAGACAGAGAGAGAGACAGATAGAGACACAGAGAGAGACAGAGAGAGACAGAGAGAGACAGAGAGAGACAGAGAGAGAGACCGAGAGAGACAGAGAGAGACAGAGAGAGACAGAGAGAGAGACAGAGAGAGACACAGAGAGGTACAGAGAGAGAGACAGAAAGAGACACAGAGAGATTCAGAGAGAGAGAGACAGAGAGAGACACAGAGAGAGACAGAGAGAGACAGAGAGAGAAAGAGATAGGGATAGAGAGAGACATAGAGAGAGACAGAGAGAGACAGAGACAGAGTGAAATAGACTGACTGAGACAGAAATGGCGACAGAAAGAGAGACAAAGATAGAAACAGAGAGAGACAGAGAGGGACACAAAGAGAGAAAGAGAGAAACTGAGAGAGAGACAGAGAGAGAGACAGAGAGAGACAGAAAGAGACAGAGAGAGTGACAGAGAGAGACAGAGAGAGACAGAGATAGAAAAAGAGACAGACAGAGAAAGACAGAGATAGAGAGCGAGACACAGGTAGACACTGAAAGAGACAGAGCTAGACAGAGAGATACAGAGAAAGAGAACGAGAGAGACATAGAGAGACAGAGAAACAGAGAGAGACAGGGAGAGACAGAGTGAGAGACAGAGAGAGACAGAGAGAAAGAGAGAGACAGAGACACAGAGAGAGACAGAGAGAGAGACACAGAAAGAGACAGAGAGAGACACAGAGAGAGACACAGAGAGAGACAGAGAGACAGAGAGAGACAGAGATAGGGATAGAGAGACATAGAGAGAGACAGAGAGCAACAGAGAGAGACAGAAAGAGACATAGAGAGACAGAGAGAGACAGAGAGAGACAAAGAGAGACAGAGAGATATATAGAGAATGACATAGAGAGACATAGAAATACAGAGAGAGACAAAGAAAGACAGAGAGAGAGACAGAGAGAGACAAAGAGAGACAGAGAGATACAGAGGGAGACATAGAGAGACATAGAAATACAGAGAGAGACAAAGAAAGACAGAGAGAAGGACATAGAGAGACAGACAGAGACAGAAAAGAGACAAAGAGATAGAGACAGAGAGAGACAGGGAGAGACACACAGAGAGAGGCAGAGAGAGACAGAGAGAGACAGAGAGAAAAGAGACAAAAGAGAGAGAGACAGAGAGAGACAGAGAAAGACAGACAGAGACAGATAGAGAGAGACAGAGAGAGAGACAGAGACAGAATGACAGAGAATGAGAGAGACAGATAGACAGAGAGAGATACAGATGAGACAGAGGTAGAGACAGAGAGAGACAGAGAGAGACACAGAGAGACACAGAGAGAGAGAGAGACACACACAGAGAGAGACAGAGAGATACAGAGAGAGACAAAGAGAGACAGAGATAGAAAGAGAGAGAGACAAAGAGAGACAGAGAAAGACAGAGAGAGAGAGAGACAGATGACACAGAGATAGAGACAGAGAGA
>NW_028227276.1:15605791-15608291 GCF_978045245.1 Mus caroli | reverse complement strand
GACAAAGAGAGAGACAGAGAGAGACAGAGATAGAGACAGAGAGAGACACAGAGAGAGAGACAGAGATAGACACAGAGAGAGACAGAGAGAGAGAGAGACAAAGAGAGAAACAGAGAGAGACAGAGAGAGAGACAGAGAGAGACAGAAAGAGACAGAGAGAGACACAGAGAGACACAGAGAGAGGAAGAGAGAGACAGAGAGAGAGACAGATACAAAGAGTGAGACAGAGAGAGAGACAGAGAGAGACAGAGAAAGAGACAGAGAGAGATATAGAGAGACAGAGAGAGACACAGAGAGAGACAGAAAGAGAAAAAGAGTAACAGAGAAAGACAGAGAGAGGCAGAGATAGATAAAGAAAGACAGAGAGAGAGACAGAGAGAGAGACACAGAGAGAGACAGATAGATACAGAGAGACACAGAGAGAGACACAGAGAGACACAGAGAGAGACAGAGAAAGAGACAAAATGAGAGAGACAGAGAAAGAGAGAGAGTGACAGAGAGAGATAGAGAGAGACATACAGAGAGAGAAATAGAGAGACAGAGAGAGACACAGAGAGAGACAGAGAGAGACACAGAGAGACACAGAGAGACACAGAGAGACACAGAGAGAGGAAGAGAGAGACAGAGAGAGAGAGAGACAAAGAGAGAGACAGAGAGAGACAGAGAAAGAGACAGAGAGAGATAGAGAGAAAGAGAGAGACACAGAGAGAGACAAAGAGAGAGACAGAGAGATTGTGAGAGAGACAGAAAGAGAGACAGAGAGAGATAGAGATAGAGATAGAGAGAGACATATAGAGAGACAGAGAGAGACATAGAGAGAGTGAGAGAGACAGAAAAAGAGACAGAGAGAGACAGAGAGAGACAGAGTGAGATAGACTGAGTGAGACAGAGAGAGACACAGAGAGGGACAGAGAGAGACAGAGAGAAAGAGAGAGACAGGGAGAGACAGAGAGAGAGACTGAGATAGAGACAGAGAGACACAGAGGGAGACACAGAGAGAGACAGAAAAAGACAGAGAGAGACACAGAGAGAAAGAGAGAGAGACAGATAGAGACAGAGAGAGACACAGAGAGAAACATAGAGAAAGTGAGAGAGACAGAAAGAGAGAGAGACAGAGAGAGAGACAGAGATAGACAGATACAGAGTGAGATTGACTGAGACAGAAAGAGAGACAGAGATAGAGACAGAGAGAGACAGAGAGAGACACACAGAGAGAAAGAGAGAAACAGAGAGAGAGAGAAAGAGAGACAGAGAGAGACAGAGAGAGAGACAAAGAGAGAAAAAGAGAGAGACAGAGAGAGACAGAGATAGAGAGCGAGACACAGCGAGACACAGAGAGAGAAGAGCTAGACAGAGAGATAAAGAGAGAGAGACAGAGAGAGACATAGAGAGACAGAGAGACAGAGAGAGACAGGGAGAGACAGAGAGAGACAGAGAGAGAGACAGAGAGGGACAGAGAGAGAGACAGAGAGAGACATAGAGAGAGAGAGAAGGAGACAGAGAGAGACAGAGAGAGAGACCGAGAGAGACAGAGAGACATAGAGAGACAGGGAGAGACAAAGAGAGAGACAGAGAGAGACAGAGATAGAGACAGAGAGAGACAGAGAGAGAGACAGAGAGAGACAGAGACAGAGTGAAATAGACTGAGTGAGACAGAAAGAGCGACAAAAAAAGAGACAGAGATAGAGACAGAGAGAAACAGAGAGGGACACAGAGAGAGAAAGAGAGAGACAGAGAGAGACAGAGAGAGAGACAGAGAGAGACAGAGAGAGAGACAGAGAGAGTGACAGAGAGAGACAGAGAGAGAAAAAGAGAGAGACAGAGAAAGACAGAGATAGAGAGAGAGACAGATAGAGACAGAGTGAGAGACAGAGAGAGACAGAGAGAGAGACAGAGAGCGAAAGAGAGAGACAGAGACACAGAGAGAGACAGAGAGAGAGACACAGAGAGAGACAGAGAGAGAGAGACAGAGAGAGACACACAGAGAGACAGAGAGAGACAGAGAGAGAGACACAGAGAGACAGAGAGACAGAGAGAGACAGAGATAGGGATAGAGAGAGACATAGAGAGAGACAGAGAGCAACAGAGAGAGACAGAGAGAGACATAGAGAGACAGAGAGAGACAGAGAGAGACAGAGATATATATAGAGAGAGACATAGAGAGACATAGAAATACAGAGAGAGACAAAGAAAGACAGAGAGAGAGACAGAGAGAGACAAAGAGAGACAGAGAGATACAGAGAGAGAGACCTAGAGAGACATAGAAATACAGAGAGAGATAAAGAAAGACAGAGAGAAAGACATAGAGAGACAGACAGAGACAGAAAAGAGACAAAGAGATAGAGACAGGGAGAGAGACACAGAGAGAGGCAGAGAGAGACAGTGAGAGACAGAGAGAAAAGAGACAAAGAGAGAGAGAGACAGAGAAAGACAGACAGAGACAGAGACAGATAGAGAGAGACAGAGAGAGAGACAGAGACAGAATGACAGAGAATGAGAG
>NW_028227276.1:15593291-15603291 GCF_978045245.1 Mus caroli | reverse complement strand
ACAGAGAGAGACTGAGAGAGACACAGAGAGACACAGAGAGACAGAGAGAGACAGAGAGAGAGACAGAGAGAGAGACTGAGAGAGACAGAGGGTGAGACAGAGAGACAGAGAGAGACAGAGAGAAACAGAGAGAGACAGAGACATACAGAGAGAGAGACATAGAGAGACAGAGAGAGACACAGAGAGAGACAAACAAAGACAGAGAGAGAGACAGACAGAGAGACAGAGATACAGAGACAGAGACACAGAGAAACACATAGAGAGACACAGAGAGAGACAGAGACAAAGAGAAAGACAGAGACAGAGTGAGAGAGACTGAGAGAGACAGAGAGACAAACAGAGAGCGACAGAGACTAAGTGAGAGACAAGAGAGACACAGATAGAAACAGAGAGAGACAGAGAAAGAGACAGAGAGAGACAGATAGAGACTGAGAGACACAGAGAGTGACAGAGATAGAGACAGAGAGACGGAGATAGAGACAGAGAGAGACAAAGACAGATTGAGAGAGACTGAGAGAGACAGAGGGTGAGACAGAGAGACAGAGAGAGACAGAGAGATAGACAGATAGAGACAGAAAAGAGACAGAGAGAGAGACAGAGAGAGAAACACAGAGACACAGAGAGAGACAGAGAGAGAGAGGCAGAGAGAGACGAGAGAGACAGAGAGAGACACAGAGAGCAAAAGAGAGATACAGAGAGTTACACAAAGAGAGCATAGAGATACAGAGAGACAAAGAGAGAAGAGAGACAGGGAGAGATACAGAGTGAAACAGAGAGAGACAGAGAGAGAGAGACAGAGAGAGACAGGAGATAAACAGGGAGAGACAGAGTTAGAGACAGAGAGAGACCGAGAGAGACAATGAGAGACAGAGAGAGACAGAGAGAGACAGAGAAAGACACAGAGAGAGACAGAGAGAGACAGAGAGAGACACAGAGAGAGACACAGAGAGAGACAGAGACATAGAGAGACAGAGATAGAGAGACAGAGACACAAAGAGGCTCATAGAGATACACAGAGAGACACAGAGAGAGACAGAGACAGAGTGAAAGAGACTGAGACATACAGAGAGAGAAACAGAGAGAGACAGAGACATACAGAGAGAGAGACATAGAGAGACAGAGAGAGACACAGAGAGAGACAAACAAAGACAGAGAGAGAGACAGAAAGAGAGACAGAGATACAGAGACAGAGACACAGAGAAACACATAGAGAGACACAGAGAGAGACAGAGACAAAGAGAAAGACAGAGACAGAGTGAGAGAGACTGAGAGAGACAGAGAGACAAACAGAGAGCGACAGAGACTAAGAGAGAGACAATGAGAGACAGAGAGAGAAAGAGAGAGACAGAGATAGAGACAGAGAGAGACAAAGACAGAGTGAGAGAGACTGAGAGAGACAGAGAGATTACAGAGAGAGACAGAGAAAGAAAGAGAGAGACAGAGATAGAAATACAGACAGAGAGATACACAGTGAGAGATAGGGAGAGACAGAGAGAGACACAGAGGGAGACAGAGCGACAGAGTGATAAACAGAGAGAGACAGAGACAGAGACAGAGAGAGACAGTGATAGAGAGAGAGAAAGAGAGAGATAGATACAGCGAGATACAGAGAGAGACAGAGAGAGACAGAGAGAGACAGAGAAAGACAGAGAGAGACAGAAATAGAGACAGAGAGACAGAGGGTGACAGAGAGCGACAGAGAGAGACAGAGAGAGACACAGTGAGAGATAGAGAGAGACAGAGAGAGACACAGAGAGAGACAGAGCGACAGAGTGATAAACAGAGAGAGACAGAGATAGAGACAGAGAGACGGAGATAGAGACAGAGAGAGACAAAGACAGAGTGAGAGAGACTGAGAGACTGAGAGAGACAGAGAGAGACAGAGACAGAGAGAGACAGAGATAGAGAGAGAGACAGAGAGAGACAGAGAGATACAGAGAGAGACAGAGACAGAGAGAGAGACAGAGAGAGACACAGAGCGAAAGAGATAGAGACAGAGAGACAGAGGGAGACAGAGAGAAACAGAGAGAGACAGAGACAGACACAGTGAGAGATAGAGAGAGACAGAGAGAGACACAGAGAGAGACACAGCGACAGAGTGATAAACAGAGAGAGACAGAGATAGAGGCAGAGAGAGACAGAGAGAGACTGAGAGAGACAGAGAGAGACAATGAGAGACAGAGAGAGAAAGAGAGAGACAGAGATAGAGTCAGAGAGAGACTAAGACAGAGTGAGAGAGACTGAGAGAGAAGAGAGACAGAGAGAGACAGAGAGAGACAGAGACAGAGAGAGACAGAGAGAGAGAGAGAGATACAGAGAGAGACAGAGAGAGACATAGAGAGACAGAGAGAGAAAGACAGACAGAGAGAGACAGAGAGAGAGAGAGACAGAGAGAGAAAGACAGACAGAGAGAGACAGAGAGAGAGAGAGAGACAGAGATAGAGACAGAGAGACAGAGGGAGACGGAGAGAGACAGAGAGAGACAATGAGAGACAGAGAGAGAAAGAGAGAGACAGAGATAGAGACAGAGAGAGACAAAGACAGAGTGAGAGAGACTGAGACACAGAGACAGAGAGAGACAGTGATAGAGAGAGAGAAAGAGAGAGAGAGATACAGCGAGATACAGAGAGAGACAGAGAGAGACAGAGAGAGACAGAGAGAGACAGAGAAAGACAGAGAGAGACAGAAATAGAGACAGAGAGACAGAGGGTGACAGAGAGAGACAGAGAGAGACAGAGAGAGACACAGTGAGAGATAGAGAGAGACAGAGAGAGACACAGAGAGAGACAGAGCGACAGAGTGATAAACAGAGAGAGAGAGAGATAGAGACAGAGAGACGGAGATAGAGACAGAGAGAGACAAAGACAGATTGAGAGAGACTGAGAGAGACAGAGGGTGAGACAGAGAGACAGAGAGAGACAGAGAGATACAGAGAGAGACAGAGATACAGATAGAGACAGAGATAGAGACAGAGAGACAGAGAGAGACAGAGAGAGACAGAGAGAGACATAGAGAGAGACAGAGCGACAGAGTGATAAACAGAGAAAGACAGACATAGAGACATAGAGAGACGGAGAGAGAGAGAGAGAGACAATGAGAGACAGAGAGAGAAATAGAGAGACAGATAGAGACAGACAGATAGAGACAGAGAGAGAGGGAGACAGAGAAAGACAGAGAGAGACACAGAGAGAGACAGAGAGAGAGACAAAGAGATAAACAGAGAGAGACAGGATAGATACAGAGAGAGACAGAGAGAGACAGAGAGAGACAGAGATAAACAGAGAGAGACAGAGATAGAGACAGAGAGAGACAGAGAGAGACAATGAGAGACAAAGAGAGACAGAGATAGAGACAGAGAGAGACAGAGACAAAGAGAGAGACAGAGAGAGAGACAGAGACAGAGTGAGAGAGACTGAGAGACAGAGAGAGACACAGAGAGAGACAGAAAGAGTCAGAGAGAGACAGAGCTAGAGACAGAGAGAGACAGAGACAAAGAGAGAGACAGAGAGAGATAGAGACAGAGATAGAGAGAGACAGAGAGAGATAGAGATAGAGAGAGACAGAGACAGACACAGTGAGAGATAGAGAGAGACAGAGAGAGACACAGAGAGAGACAGAGCGACAGAGTGATAAACAGAGAGAGACAGAGATAGAGGCAGAGAGAGACAGAGAGAGACTGAGAGAGACAGAGAGAGAAAATGAGAGACAGAGAGAGAAAGAGAGAGACAGAGATAGAGTCAGAGAGAGACTAAGACAGAGTGAGAGAGACTGAGAGAGACAGAGAGAGACAGAGAGAGACAGAGAGAGACAGAGACAGAGAGAGACAGAGAGAGAGAGAGACAGAGACAGAGAGAGACATAGAGAAGCAGAGAGAGAAAGACAGACAGAGAGAGACAGAGAGAGAGAGAGAGAGAGACAGAGAGACACAGAGATAGAGACAGAGAGACAGAGGGAGACGGAGAGAGACAGAGAGAGACAATGAGAGACAGAGAGAGAAAGAGAGAGACAGAGATAGAGACAGAGAGAGACAAAGACAGAATGAGAGAGACTGAGAGAGACAGAGAGATTACAGAGAGAGACAGAGAGAGACAGAGAAAGACAGAGAGAGACAGAGATAGAAAGACAGACAGAGAGAGACAGAGAGATACACAGTGAGAGATAGAGAGAGACAAAGAGAGACACAGAGGGAGACAGAGCGAGAGAGTGATAAACAGAGAGAGACAGAGACAGAGAGAGACAGTGATAGAGATAGAGAAAGAGAGAGAGATACAGCGAGATACAGAGAGAGACAGAGAGAGACAGAGAGAGACAGAGAAAGACAGAGAGAGACAGAAAAAGAGACAGAGAGACAGAGGGTGACAGAAAGAGACAGAGAGAGACAGAGAGAGACACAGTGAGACATAGAGAGAGACAGAGAGAGACACAGAGAGAGACAGAGCGACAGAGTGATAAACAGAGAGAGACAGAGATAGAGACAGAGAGACGGAGATAGAGACAGGGAGAGACAAAGACAGAGTGAGAGAGACTGAGAGAGACAGAGGGTGAGACAGAGAGACAGAGAGAGACAGAGAAATACAGAGAGAGACAGAGATACAGATAGAGACAGAGATAGAGACAGAGAGACAGAGAGAGACAGAGAGATACAGAGAGAGACACAGTGAGAGATAGAGATAGACAGAGAGAGACACAGAGTGAGACAGGGCGACAGAGTGATAAACAGAGTGACACAGAGATAGAGACAGAGAGAGACAGAGGGAGACAGAGAAAGACAGAGACAAAGAGAGAGACAGAGAGAGACAGAGACAGAGTGAGAGAGACTGTGAAACTGAGAGAGACAGAGAGAGACAGAGAGAGACAGAGACAGAGAGAGACAGAGAGAGACAGAGAGAGACAGGGAGAGAGACAGAGAGAAAGAGATAGAGACAGAGAGAGAGACAGAGAGAGACAAAGAGATTAACAGAGAGAGTCATAGATAGAGACAGAGAGAGACAGAGATAGAAAGAGAGACAGAGAGAGACAGAGAGACAGAAGGAGACAGAATGATACAGAGAGAGACACAGAGAGAGACAGAGCGACAGAGTGATAAACAGAGAGAGAAAGAGATAGAGACAGAGAGAGACGGAGAGAGAGAGAGACAATGAGAGACAGAGAGAGAAAGAAAGAGAGAGAGAGAGACAGAGAGAGAGAAAGGTAGACAGAGAAAGACAGAGAGACACAGAGAGAGACAGAGAGAGACAGCGAGAGACAGAGAGAGACAGAGAGAGACAAAGAGACAGAGATAGAGAAAGAGAGAAACAGAGAGAGACAGAGAGAGAGACAGAGAGAGACAGTGAGAGACAGAGATAGAGAGACAGAGACACAGAGAGACACATAGAGAGACACAGAGAGACACCGTGAGAAACTTAGACAAAGATTGAGACATACAGAGACAGAAACAGAGACAAAGATAGACAGAGAGAGACACAGAGAGACACAGAGAGAGACAGAGAGAGACTGATAGAGACAGATATAGTGACAGAGAAAGACAAAAAGAGAGACAGAGAGAGACATGAGAGAGACAGAGAGAAAGAGATAGACATAGAGAGATGCAGAGAGAGACAGAGAAAGACAAAGAGATAAACAGAGAGAGACAGAGATAGAGACAGAGAGAGACAGAGAGAGACAATGAGAGACAAAGAGAGACAGAGATAGAGACAGAGAGAGACAGAGACAGAGAGAGAGACAGAGACAGAGTGAGAGAGACTGAGAGACAGAGAGAGACACAGAGAGAGACAGAGAGAGTCAGAGAGAGACAGAGATAGAGACAGAGAGAGACAGAGAGAGACACAGTGAGAGATAGAGAGAGACAGAGAGAGACACAGAGAGAGACAGAGCGACAGAGTGATAAACAGAGAGAGACAGAGATAGAGACAGAGAGACGGAGATAGAGACAGAGAGAGACAAAGACAGAGTGAGAGAGACTGAGAGAGACAGAGGGTGAGACAGAGAGACAGAGAGAGACAGAGAGATACAGAGAGAGACAGAGATACAGATAGAGACAGAGATAGAGACAGAGAGACAGAGAGAGACAGAGAGATACAGAGAGAGACACAGTGAGAGATAGGGATAGACAGAGAGAGACACAGAGTGAGACAGGGCGACAGAGTGATAAATAGAGTGACACAGAGATAGAGACAGAGAGAGACAGAGGGAGACCGAGAAAGACAGAGACAAAGAGAGAGACAGAGAGAGACAGAGACAGAGTGAGAGAGACTGTGAGACTGAGAGAGACAGAGAGAGACAGAGAGAGACAGAGAGAGACAGAGAGAGACAGGGAGAGAGACAGAGAGAAAGAGATAGAGACATAGAGAGATGCAGAGAGAGACAGAGAGAGACAAAGAGATAAACAGAGAGAGACAGAGATAGAGACAGAGAGAGACAGAGAGAGACAATGAGAGACAAAGAGAGACAGAGATAGAGACAGAGAGAGACAGAGACAAAGAGAGAGACAGAGAGAGGCAGAGACAGAGTGAGAGAGACTGAGAGACAGAGAGAGACACAGAGCGAGACAGAGAGAGACAGAGAGAGACACAGAGAGAGACAGAGCGACAGAGTGATAAACAGAGAGAGACAGAGATAGAGACAGAGAGAGACAAAGACAGAGTGAGAGAGACTGAGAGAGACAGAGGGTGAGACAGAGAGACAGAGAGAGACAGAGAGATACAGAGAGAGACAGAGATACAGATAGAGACAGAGATAGAGACAGAGAGACAGAGAGATACAGAGAGAGAAACAGTGAGAGATAGGGATAGACAGAGAGAGACACAGAGTGAGACCGGGCGACAGAGTGATAAACAAAGTGACACAGAGATAGAGACAGAGAGAGACAGAGGGAGACAGAGAAAGACAGAGACAAAGAGAGAGACAGAGAGAGACAGAGACAGAGTGAGAGAGACTGTGAGACTGAGAGAGACAGAGAGAGACAGAGACAGAGAGAGACAGAGAGTGACAGGGAGAGAGACAGAGAGAAAGAGATAGAGACATAGAGAGACAGAGAGAGAGACAGAGAGAGACAAAGAGATAAACAGAGAGAGTCATAGATAGAGACAGAGAGAGACGGAGAGAGACAGAGAGACAGAGATCGAGATAGAGAGAGACAGAGACAAAGAGAGAGACAGAGAGAGACAGAGATAGATACAGAGAGAGACAGAAGGAGACAGAGAAAGACAGAGAAAGAGACAGAGAGAGACAGAGACAAAGAGAGAGACTGTGAGAGACAGAGAGAGAGACAGAGAGAGACAGAGAGAGACACAGAGAGACAGAGAGAGACAGAGATAGAAAGAGAGACAGAGAGAGACAGAGAGAGACAGAGAGAGACAGAGATAGAGACAGAGAGACAGAGGGAGTTAGAATGATACAGAGAGAGACAGAGACAGAGAGAGACGGAGAGAGAGAGAGAAACAATGAGAGACAGAGAGAAAAAGAGAGAGAGAGAGAGAGACAAAGAGATAAACAGAGAGAGACAGAGATAGAGACAGAGAGAGACAGAGAGAGACAATGAGAGACAAAGAGAGACAGAGATAGAGACAGAGAGAGACAGAGACAAAAAGAGAGACAGAGAGAGACAGAGAGAGAGACAGAGAGAGACAAGAGATAAACAGAGAGAGTAATAGATAGAAACAGAGAGAGACAGAGAGACAGAGATAGAGATAGAGAGAGACAGAGACAAAGAGAGAGACAGAAAGAGACAGAGATAGAGACAGAGAGAGACAGAGAGAGACAGAGACAGAGACAGAAAGACAGAGATAGAGAGAGAGACAAAGAGAGACAGAGAGATACAGAGAGAGACAGAGACAGAGAGAGACAGAGAGAGACAGAGGGAGACAGAGATAGAGACAGTGAGACAGAGGGAGACCGAGAGATACAGAGAGAGTCAGAGAGGGACACGGTGATAGATAGAGAGAGACAGAGAGAGACACAGAGAGAGACAGAGAGAGACTGAGAGAGACAGAGATAGAGACTGAGAGAGACAGAGACAGAGACAGAGAGAGACAGAGATAGAGAGAGAGACAGAGAAAGACAGAGATACAGAGAGAGACAGAGAGAGACAGAGAGAGTGACAGAGAGAGACATAGAGAGACAGAGAGAAAGAGATAGAGACATAGAGAGACAGAGAGAGAGACAGAGAGAGACAAAGAGATAAACAGAGAGAGTCATAGATAGAAACAGAGAGAGACAGAGAGACAGAGATAGAGATAGAGAGAGACAGAGACAAAGAGAGAGACAGAAAGAGACAGAGATAGAGACAGAGAGAGAGACAGAGAGAGACAGAGACAGAGACAGAGAGAGACAGAGATAGAAAGAGAGACAGAGAGGGAGATAGAGAGAGACAGAGAGAGACAGAGAGAGACAGAGATACATACAGAGAGACAGAGAGAGACAGAGAGATACAGGAGAGACAGAGAGAGACACAGTGAGAGATAGAGAGAGACAGAGTGAGACACAGAGGGAGACAGAGCGACAGAGTGATAAACAGAGAGAGACAGAGATAGAGACAGAGAGAGACAGAGGGAGACAGAGAAAGACAGAGATAAAGAGAGAGACAGAGACAGAGTGAGAGAGACTGAGAGAGACAGAGAGAGAGAAAGAGAGAGACAGAGAGAGACAGAGACAGAGACAGAGAGAGACAGAGAGAGACAGGGAGAGAGACAGAGAGACGGAGATAGAGTCATAGAGAGACACAGAGAGAGACAGAGAGAGACAAAGAGATAAACAGAGAGAGACATAGATAGAGACAGAAAGAGACGGAGAGAGACAGAGAGAGTCAATGAGAGACAGAGAGAGACAGAGAGACAGAGATAGAGACAGAGAGAGACAGAGAGAGATACGGAGGTAGACAGAGCGACAGAGTGATAAACAGAGAGAGACAGAGACAGAGACAGAGAGAGACAGAGATAGAGAGAGAGACAGAGAGAGACAGAGAGATACAGAGAGAGACAGAGAGAGACAGAGAGAGACACAGTGAGAGTTAGAGAGAGACAGAGAGAGACACAGAGAGAGATAGAGTACAGAGTGATAAACAGAGAGATACAGAGAGAGACAGAGACTGAGACAGAGAGAGACAGAGATAGAGAGAGAGACGGAGAGAGACAGAGAGAGACAGAGAGAGACAATGAGAGACAGAGAAAAAGAGAGAGACAAAGACAGAGTGAGAGAGACTGACAGAGCCAGAGACAGACAGATAGAGACAGAGACAGACAGAGAGAGAGACAGAGAGAGACAGAGAGACACAGAGAGACAGAGAGAGACAGAGAGGGACAGAGAGAGACAGAGAGAGACAGAGAGAGAGCGAGAGAGACAGAGATAGAGACAGAGAGACAGAGAGAGAGACAGAGAGTGACAGAGAGAGACAGACAGAGAGACAGAGAGATACAGAGAGAGACACAGTGAGAGATAGAGAGAGAAAGAGAGAGACACAGAGAGAGATAGAGCAACAGAGTGATAAACAGAGAGAGACAGAGAGAGATAGAGACTGAGACAGAGAAAACAGAGATAGAGAGAGAGACGGAGAGAGACGGAGAGAGACAGAGAGAGACAGAGAGAGACAATGAGAGACAGAGAAAGAAAGAGAGAGACAAAGACAGAGTGAGAGAGACTGACAGAGACAGAGAGAGAGACAGAGAGAGACAGAGAGAGAGACAGAGAGCGATAGAGAGAGACAAAGAGAGAGAGAGACAGAGAGAGACAGAGAGAGACAGAGAGAGAGACAGAGAGAGACAGAGAGAGACCGAGAGAGACAGAGATAGAGACAGAGAGACAGAGAGAGACAGAGAGAAACAGACAGAGAGACAGAGAGATACAGAGAGAGACAGAGAGAGAGACAGAGAGAGACAATGAGAGACAGAGAGAGAAAGAGAGAGACAGATATAGAGACAGAGAGAGACAGAGACAGAGACAGAAAGAAACAGAGATAGAAAGAGAGACAGAGAGAGAGAGAGACAGAGAGAGACAGAGAGAGACA